>NW_007246491.1:469432-473027 GCF_000164805.1 Carlito syrichta
TGATTTGTGTAGAGATGAGGTCTCGCTGCCCAGGGCGGGTCTCGAACCCGCGGGGTCAGGCAATCCACTCACCTCAGCCTCCCAAAGGCGCGGGATTACAGGCTGAGCCACCGCGCCCAGCTCCTTTTATCTTGATTAATTTAAGAGGTGACAGATTAAATTTTATTTACTGTGTACAACATGATGTTTTGAAGCATATATACATTGTGGAAATAACTAAATCAGTTACCATATGTATTACCTCACACAGTCATTTTTGTGATGACAACATTTTGTGATGACAAACCTATAGACCAGAACCAAAAATAAAAAGCCAATCTACAACACATTCTTAGCTTTTACCAAGAATACAGTATATTATTATCTATAGTCATAGTGTTGTACAATAATCTCTAGCAATTCTAACCATAGTAGTTACTCAGTTAAAATCGTTAAAAGTGCACATTCAAACCGAGGGGTCTCTGTCATGAACTAAAAATAGAGAAGGTAGTTAGCAAAACAAGTTATGTAAATATTCTTTGTGTCTTCTGGTGCAAAGGTACCAATATACCTTTTCTTTTCATTCAAAAACACCCTTCTTGAATTGGTGCTTTAAATCAATAGGTTGCATTCTATCACTGTGTCAGGCAAGTTGGAGCACACAAATAGAATAAGAAACAACCTTCCCTACAGTCAGAGAGAGAGAAAGGCCATTTCCATGAAATGAAATATCAACAATTAACAAGATGATGATTCTGTGACCCCTAAATTAAGGAAAGCACACAGCAGAAGGTATTTCTTCTAAGAATGGGTAAGTTATGAGTTGGTAAAGAAGAGAGGGACCTTTTAGGGGAAGGAAAAGGCATAGAATGAGAATTGTATATGCAATAGAATATGAAACAAAGAGGAAATTTGCATATGTTTCAGTGTTATAAAAGTAAATCATTTACATTCCAGAGTTATGTTTTCAGTTTGTTGTTTATCTGCAGATTGAAGATAGCTTTTAAAATCAGTTTTTAAAAATTATAAAAGTAGTATTTGTACTTGAAAAAACTCAAATTTGGTGATAAAGCAAGTTTTGCCTCCTTCCCGAACCCCAGCCCTTTACTTGAGAGGAACTGTTGTGTTCAATACTCTTCTAGAAATGTTCAAACATATTTCTATTTTTTATAAACAATGATTTGTTTATACTCTTTTGCTATCTGCTTTTTTTCACTCAACAATATATTTTAGAGTTCTCTCCATATTGTCACATTAATTTACCTTACTTTTTGAAGCTATGTAGTGTCCAACTATATGAACGTGTATCTGCTTACTTACATAAAAACCTCATAGACCAAGTGTAGTGTGTTAATGTTTTTTCAAAGGTGTATAAATTTTTTATTATGGTACACAAGGTTTTCTACAGGATAATTGTATGTGGATGTATATTTTATTTCTGTTTATATACACATTTCCATTTACCTCATATGATAAAATCACTGGTTTGGAAAAGACTTTAAAAGCCATCTTAAACAGGATCCTTTAATCTCTTTGATAAAATATCTGCCACATGGGAGGAGGAATAGTTCTTGTTTGAACTGGGAACCTACTGTTACTAGAGATAGCCCCATCAGTTTGGATGCTTTCAGCTGTGAGGGACAGAATGCCTGATTAAAAGTGACCTAAACAGCAAGGACATTTAATGACTCCACACCCAGGAAGTCCAGAGGGAGGCTATCATAGATTTGGTTAATTTAGCATTCAGCTTCTCAGAATCACTTAGGTTTCCCACAGCATTTCAAGATTGTTGTGATGGTCCAAGCATCATAACGTCATGCAGCTGTGTTCAAAGGCAGACCACCAAAATGGTTATTCTTCCCTGCATATCAAAGAGAACATCCTGTCCCAGAAGCCCCTTGGTGGACCTCCCCTTACCATTCCACTGGCCAGAATCATGTTACATGCCCAAGCTTTAGCTGCATGAAATTCTGGGAAAGCGTGGTCTCTAGAATATTCAGATTCTATTGTAATAGGCGTTCTTAGGAAGGAAGGTTGAGAGGTGTGGGAGAGATGTTGAACAGATACTGTGCAGAGTTGGCTAGAGTAGCCAATTTCATATCTGGATGGAGAGTCAAAATCTGTCTCCTAGTAACTCCACATTGGTCAAAGGGGGACTGTATAAGCCCTCCCTAAAGAACAGGACTTCTGATGAAGGAAGTACGTAGAAAGCTGTAATGTTGGCTTTCTTTCCCTTCTGCTATACTCCTTTGCATAGTCCTTTATGTACTGTCATAATGGTGAAAAGTACAGATCATGGTTTTCTGTGGTTCAGACTCTCCTCTTGCTTTTGTTTTAGACTATGTGTCATAGCTGCATTGGTAACTAAAGTTCTTTTTAGCAGTTCTTCAAAATGTATAATTGCTCCTTTATTTATTATTTCTGCTTTCATTGTGCCATCCCAGATATCTGAAATAATAAGCTGAAAGAACTAAGTCAGAACTTCTGCTAAGTATTTTTTTTTCTATAATATAATGTTTTTATTTGAAAGTATCAACAATCTACTTTTTTTAAAAAATAATTAATCAGTATTTTTTATTATGGTTTTGTGGGGTACAGTTAAGGGTTAGATGTACAATTACGTTTCATTCAGACACCCTGTTGATAAGAGGTGTTTTCCCAGCCCCAGACAGATATTTGCTACTGTTAATCCCATTCCCCCCCATAGTTTCCCAGTACCGTCAGTCATTTTCTTATAGTATTACATTGGATGTTCAAGGTCCATTATATGAGTGAGAACATGTGATATTCTGATCTTTGTTTCTGTGAGAAGTCACTCAGTATTATAGACTCTAGTTCCATCCAGGTTGCTACGAAATTCATGAATTTGTTCTTTTTTATGGCTGCGTAGTATTCCATCGTGTATATGTACCACATTTTTTTAATCCAGTCCTCTTTTGATGGGCAGCATGGTTGTTTCCAGGTTCTTGCTATTGTGAACAATGCTGCGATAAACATACGTGTGCAGGTATCTTTTTTATAGAGTGATTTGTGTTCTTCAGGGTATATTCCCAGTAGGGGGATTGCAGGGTCATATGGAAGGTCAATTTTTAGAGCTTTTAAGAATCGCCACACTGCTTTCCACAGAGGTTGCACTAGTTTACACTACCACCAGCAGTGTAGAAGTGTTCCCTTTTCACCACACCCTCTCCAGCAGCTGTTATTTTTTGAGTTGTCGATAATTGCCATTCTGACTGGAGTTAGGTGGTATCTCAGTGTGGTTTCGATTTGCATCTCCCTGATGATTAGTGAGGTTGAGCATTTCTTCATGTGTTTGTTGGCTTCTCGAATGTCTTCTTTTGTGAAGTGTCTGTTCATATCTTTTGCCCATTTTATAATGGAGTTGTTTGTTTTCTTCTTTTCAGTACGTTTCAGTTCCTTGTAGATCCAGGATGTTAAGCCTTTGTCAGACCTAGAGTTGGCAAATACTTTTTCCCAGTCTGTAGGCTGTCTCCCTGCTCTCTTGATGGTTTCTTTGGCTTTGCAGAAGCTTGTCAGTTTAATAAGGTCCCATTTGTCTATCTTCTCTCTTAGTCCTGTGGGTTTCAGGTTTGTACAGGAATTGGATGCCAGTTCC
>NW_007246491.1:473047-489682 GCF_000164805.1 Carlito syrichta
TGTGTCTGTTCATATCTTTTGCCCATTTTATAATGGAGTTGTTTGTTTTCTTCTTTTCAGTACTCTGCTAAGTATTTTAATCAGTTAGCGTTAGGATAACAAGTCGCATCCTTGTGTCTTCTTAAGGTGATCACTAGGGATGCTATAAATTTTAACAGTAATGTGTGTCTTAACTTTTCCTTACTTTTCCTTCTTTTTCATCAAACTTTTAAAAGACCTCTAATTTCTAAGAAATGGTAAGTAGATTCTTGATGTGAGAGCCCTTAGCTCTAAGTTACATACCAGCCTTCATTTCTTTGGGTTTAGTATTTGTGAAGCAGGGATAATAGTTTCGAAGAAAATATTAAATGGTATTTAATGGAAATAATGTTCAAGATCTTGGACCCTATATTTGTCACTATTTCCTTGATTTCTCAAAGTTTTAGAGATCTTAGCAGGTCCCTCCCTTGGGGTCTGAGCATCTGTGAATCATAGAATTATATTTGTGCTTTTAGGAGGGAGGGGACCCCCAAATCTCCAGGATTATCTTTTTGGAGGGCAGGCCCCTTGTAGTACACTCAGAATTTGCTCCTCTGGACCAAATGGTCAATGAAAGTTTTTATCTGTAAGTTTTGAGAAGGTCGCAATTTGGGGAAGAAACATCCTGAGTTGTGACAAACAGGTGACTGGTTCTTCCACTATGAAAACGCACCTGCCTACACTGTGCTGACCAAAAACAGCGTGATCCCCATGTCCCGCCTCCCTATTCAGTTGCCCTGAGTGACTTTTTTGTTTCCTTGAATGAAAAAAGTCCTCAGAGGGAAATGTTTTGCTGATGTGGAAGAGGCAAAACAAAAAATGGTAGAAGCACTAAAAGGCATCAAAATTGATGCGTTCAAAACTGTTTTGAGCAATGGAAAAAGCATCTCAATGGGTGTATTGCATCAAATGGGGTGATGCAATACACCTATTGAAGGTGACTGAAATACATAAACTTGTATATGTAAGAAAAAATACACAATTTTTTAAATAAATGAGTTGCAGGTTTTGGGGATTCCCCTCGTATTTGTGTCAAAGAATCATCATTTTTAACCCTTTACCCTAGAATTATTAGATAAGACCATATATTTAAGGATGCTGTTTTTGAATGAAAACTTATAGATCCAATTATTCCATTTTCTAGCTAAGACATCAATGGCAACAGTATTTTACTGGAACACTTCAGACTTTATCTCCTGACATTCACTTGTAAAATGATTCACTTTAAAAACTAAACTCCTACTTAATACCTTTACTTCCTTTTCCCACCACCCTTTGGATTAATTTATCTGCTGCGTATACATTTCTAGGAACCATGAATTTTAGCAGGTTTAAGCCTAGAATCTTATCGGTTCAAAATTTCCAAAATACATGAGTTCAGAGAAAAAAAGGGCTACTCTACGCCTCAAATAATATACATTTTTAATACATACATTAAAGGTCATATTAGAAAGAAAGAATATGGGTCTGTTAATGGATAGAAAAAAAAAACTAAGCAAAATTTGTAACTATTTAAACAGATGATTGTCCACATGCCAACCCCATCTTCTTTAATGCATGTCATATGGATCAAGCCAATATCATTATCATCTGTAGAAGTTCCTTTTTGTTTTTAGAATGTGAGGGTCTTTTATAAATTGCCCCTAAATAGCACGTTAGTAGGGCAGCAGAATACCCAAATTGACAAGGTAATCTGACTTCTTGGCTAGGCTACGATGGATACTGTTTGGTCTCTAAACTGTTTTGATTCTTCCTTATTCTTTAATTCCCAGTAATACAATGGAAGAAACCTCACTACTTATTTCTCAGTGCCCACAAAAGTAAAAATCTTTTGTGAAAAATACCTTTCCTTTTTTTTTGACTATTCTTTATGTCCAGGTTAGTGCCCAAATAGTAGAAGGGATTTGAGATTTTTGCCTATTTTTGAGGACTCAAAGGTGAGAAATATTCTAAGAGAGTTGTGAATTTTGGTTAGAGAGAACATTTCTGTTCTGTTCACAAAGGCAGTGGTCACCATGAATGCCTACTTTGAGAAATGTGACAGGGCTGAGTGACTTTGTGGGTGGTAGGTTTGGATTCATTATGAAGACTAATAGTAGAAATCATTACCCTTGGTTATATTATATTTCCATAAGTGTTAGTTTATGAAAGAGGGTAAATGAAAGCAAGAAAGCCTCAAGCTCGAGTCAAAGACAGATAGATCATCACATTTTCTTTCTTTGTGCTTTAGAAGTTCACCTGGACCCCTACCGAACATGGTGTCCTATTGCAGAGTGTCAGACAGTATGCCCAGTTGCGTCGAGTGACCCAGGACAGCCTGTGCTGGTGGAATGCCCTTCTTGCCACCTGAAATTCTGTTCATGTTGCAAGGATGCTTGGCATGCAGAAGTCTCCTGTAGAGACAGTCAGCCTGTTGTCCTGCCAACAGAACATGGGTAAGAGAGGAAACTTTGTCTTTGGTATTATCTACCAGTTTTCTTAGAAATTCAACACATGTTGCTTGGAGAAAGAGTGATATTGTGATAATGTTTAGAGATTTTTTTTTTTTCTGCAGAACTTCCCTGAGAAATGCCTCAGAACAGGTAAGTTGCTAACAAAGAATAAACAAAAAAGCATTTCTAGTTATTTGCCCCAGGAGACTCTTCCAGATATTGCTGAAATTAGAGTGTGTATGAGTTTTACTTTCTCTTTAGATAGAGAGGTACCATACACCACAGCTTCTCAGTAGGAAGTCATGATTTGTCCATGGCTATTTGCTTAGATGCCATGTCTACTACTATTGGTATCTGTTCTTCTTTGCTTATAATTAATATATCTTGTTCTTCTTGCCTGCCAAATGTGACAGAAATTATTTCCTTACCTGACTAAACCACCAGCTTGCAAAGGGTGTCAAGTCCTACATGTTTAGGTAACAGAGGGAGAAGCTGGGCTCGGTGGCTCAGCCTGTAATCCTGCGCCTTGGGAGGCTGAGGTGAGTGGATTGCCTGAGCCTGAGGGTTCGAGACCCGCCTGGGCAACTTGGCGAGACCTCATCTCTACAATAAATCAAAAAATTAGCCGGGTGTGGTAGCGCTCGCCTATAGTTCCAGCTACTTGGAAAGCTGAGGCGGAGGGATCGCCGGAGCCCAGCAGGTCGAGGCTGCGGTGGCCGGGAGAGGCCACTGCACTCCAGTCCGGGCGACAGAGTGAGACTCCAACTAAAAAAACAAAAACAAAAACACCCCCCCAAAAAACAGAGGGAGATTCTCTCTCTCTCTCTCTCTGATTCTCTCTCTCTCTCTCTCTCTGTCTCTCTCTTAATTTATTGTAGAGGTGAGGTCTCACCAAGTTGCCCAGGCTGATCTAGAACCCGCAGGCTCAGACAATTCACTTGCCTCGGCCTCCCAAAGTGCTGAGATTACAGGCTGAGCCACCTAGCGCGCTTGAGTTTCTCTCTTAAAACTTTATGTTCTGAAAAGACAGTGCCAAGGCTGATATTTTGTTATGATGAGAAGCAATTGAATCTGTTTCTTTTAGTATGGAGGGTTTTTATGAGCAGCAGTAGGACCCAGAGTGAGAGACCTCTGTGCCTGATCCCTTGCTTTGTTTGAGGTTGTGGCTGTTTGCATCAGCAAGAACAAAATACCAGTGTTATAGCCCAGTTGGCTTAGTCACCAAGTGCCCTCAGAGTGAGTAGAACCAGTCTTCAGGAATAGTAATCCTACCTGGCTATGATACTGTTTCTGAATCTCAGAACAAACAAATCAACAGGGGAAGAAAAGAATTAATATACATGACAGGCATGCACCTTCTTAGATTTATACCAGTGCCACCTACATTTTTACTGCCACAGCTTTCTGATTATCACAGGGCAATGTAAAGAACTCAGAGGAAAGGAGGATTTGAATCCTGACATGGTCAATGGTATCTATGTATCTCATACAAGTCACTCAGCTTCTATGAGTCTGTCTCCCCACTTGAAAAAAAAAGGGAATTAAGAGACAAGTTGAGCATTTCTTATCTGAAATGCTTGGGATCAGAGGTGTTTTGGATTGTGGAATATTTGCATTATATACTTACTGGTTGACAATCCCTAATCCAAAAATCTGAAATACTCCCATGAGCATTTGCTTTGCGCATCACATCAGCGCTCACAAAGTTTTGTATTTTGTATTTCAGGTTTTTGGATTAGGGGTGCTCAAACCATAGTAATTGTCTCACCACTGTATAAGGTTATGTCTGTACCAAATTTGGTCATAGATTTTGCACTTTGTGCATTGGATGTCTCTCCCTGGGTGCTGGGTGGAGGTTCTGATAAACAGTAGCTAAAGTATCACCCAGAGCTGTGACTCACCCAGCTCTTCTTCCTTCCCATGCCACTTGGTGCTGCTTTTTACTTTCTGTGCCCTTTTGGGCTGTGATCCTGTGTTAGCCTGTTCATCTGTTTGGAGAAGGTCTTTTTAATAATATTGAACATTTATTTTAAAGTGTTGATTATTGAGACCTCCTTCTTCATTTTTTTAATGAACAAACTGTTAGATTTTCTATGCCTGGTTTGGATCCTAAGCTAGCTTCTCTACTGTGTAGCTGATTCCTTCCATTTCTTATTCAGGCAATGTGTGTTTAGGGAATGAAATATTAATTTGGCAAAATAGTACATTAAATCAGCCATGGAAAGTGTAATTATATATTTTACTCAAAATCCAAATCAATAACTTAAGATTCCTTCTTGTTTGGTTTGTTTGCACATCTAATAATCTGTCTCTTTTCTATTTACCCACACCCTTTTCTTTGGAAGTGAATTAAGCATGGGTAACTAAGAGTTCATTACCTAAGCGTTCGTTACGAAAGCCCTGGGACTTTGGTTGATGACCATCAACTGAATGTAGTTTATCATTCATTTTGCTTGCAGGGCCCTCTTTGGAACAGATGCAGAAGCTCCCATTAAGCAATGCCCAGTTTGCCGGGTTTATATTGAACGCAATGAAGGCTGTGCTCAGATGATGTGTAAAAACTGCAAGCACACGTTTTGCTGGTACTGTCTCCAGAACCTGGACGTAAGTGCCACCTAGAAGAGGTTCATCCTGTGGTCTTTTCTTACTGTATCTGCTCCACAACTGGCATCCTACAGATTTTTCTTTTAAAATATTGAAACTATTTTTGTCCTGCAAAAGGAATTTATTTTTTTCATGAGATGTTCTAAGTCTGCTACTTTAAATATCTATAAAACCTCTTTTTTATTACATTGGATTTGTCCCCTTAACTTTACAGGCAAGCTTTTGTTTTAGGGGCGTTTCCTGCTTTTTGGGCATTATCTCACTCTATTATATAAAGGACTCTTGTACCTTAGTTTTATATTGTTGTTGCAACAAATTACCACATGAGTGACTTAGACAACATAAATGTGATATCTTATAGTTCTGCAATGTTACAAGTCTGACATAGGTTTCAGTGGGTTAAAATCAAGATGTTGGCAGGGTTGCTTTCCTTTCTGGAGGCCCTAAGGGAAAATCTGTTTTCTCGCCTTTTCTACTTTCTAGAGGCTGCATGCTTGTGGCCCCCTTTCTCCATCTTCAAAGCCAGCAGCATCACGTTTCTTGGACCCCTTTTCTGTGGTCATCCCTCCTCTCATGACAGCTGGAAAAAGTTCTCTGCCTTTAAGAACTCATGTGATCATATTGGGCCCATATGGATATATAGGATAATCTCCTTCATCTTAAAGTCCTTAATTTGATCACACTTGCAAAATTCTTTTTGCCATGTAAGGTACACTCTTACATACTAGGGATTAGGCCATGGACATCTTTGGCAGGGGGCGATTATGCTGTCTTTCTTATTAGGTCGTTTTCTTTTTGAATTTAAAGAAAAAACGATTCAAATTCATGGTTTCTTTTAACTAAGCAACTCATTCTCTTTCATTCATTGGTGTGACAGATTTATTGCTACTCTTTTGTCAATGTTTCCTTCTCAGATCAAAGGGCGTGGCTTATTTCCCCTCATCATTCACAAAGCATATCTTCTCAATTTAGATTTGATTTTAGTCAGCCCTATGCCAAAGTTAATGGTAACTACAGAGTCAAAAGATGGTGTGAGGGATTAGTGAGGTCTTTCTTCGATTCTGGTCTTTTGAAGTTTGGGGTAGTGTAAATTGTTTATAGATATTTCTTTTTTTTTTTTTGAGTTGGAGTCTCACTCCATCGTCCAGACTAGAGTGCAGTGGCCACTGCAGCCTCGACCTGCTGGGCTCCAGCGATTCTTCCGCCTCAGCCTTCCAGGTAGCTGGAACTACAGGCACGCGCTACCACGCTTGGTTGATTTTTTGATTTATTGTAGAGATGAGGTCTCGCTGCCCAGGCGGGTCTCAAACCCGCGGGCTCAGGCAATCCACTCACCTCAGCCTCCCAAAGACGCGGGATTACAGGCTGAGCCACCGAGCCTGGCTTTAGATATTTCTTATTTTGGCAGTTTGGATGTATAAGATATATCCATTTCAGCACAAGCCCTCAGTCATGGTTGAGTTGCCATCCTTTTCTCAGCTCTTCCTTTTGGTTGCTTGGATTGCTTTAATCTGACAAGTAGTTTGTGTAGTGTTTCAGTATCATACATGTTAGTGAGTAAGCAGTTATATATGATATCTACAGCCCACTGCATGCCTCATTTTTAACTGAAAATTAGATAAGTCGTTTGAGATGACATGTATGAGTTAATCAACCACTCCAATTAGCATCATACTAGCGGTCTTAGCAAGAGCAATCCAGAAGAGAAAGAAATAAAAGGCATTCAAATCAGCAAGGTCAAACTCTCTGTTCACAGATGACGTTACTATATACCTAGAAAACCCTAAAGACTCCTCCAAGACGCTTCTAAACCTGATACATGACTTTACTAAAGTCTCAGGATACAAAATCAATGTACAAAAACCAGTAGTATTTCTATATCCCAATGATGCTCAATCAAGAGCTCAATCTCATTTACAACAGACACGCACCCACACCTAGAAATACACTTAACCAAGGAGGTAAAAGAACTCTACAAGGAGAACTACAAAACACTGATAAAATAAATTGTGGACAGTACAAACATATTGTCTCATGGATCAGAAGAATCATTATTGTTAAAATGATCATACTGCCCATAGCAATCTACAGATTTTTTTTTTACTTCTGAACTTTTTGTTGGCCTCCTGCTTCCCCAGAGGGTACCCTGCTCCTGCTGCCTCAACACCTCATAACTGTGCTGTCATTGGTCTCGTACATCAATTTGCTTGTGGGTGGTGGTCTTTTGTATGGTCTGAATGGAGCTGCTACTGTCCAGAGCATCATCGAGACTGAGGTCCTCACTGTCCTCCTGCAGGCGGTGGTAGGTGGCGATCTCAGCCTCCAATTTGACCTTGATGTTCAGCAGAACCTCATACTCCTGGGCCTGGCGCTGGCCCTCTCTGCCCAGGTCTGTGCCAGCTCAGATTCCAGGTGCAGTAGAGCCCCGTTGAGCTGCTCCATCTCCATGGCTTTGCAAGCCTCCACCTCTCTCAGGCTGTCCTCCAAGCTGGCCTTCTGGTTTCTCATGGAGTCCAAATCAATCCCCAAGGACTGTGCTGTATGTCTCAGCTCCCTGAGCATCATCTTGGCAACTGTGATTTTGGTGTACTACGTGGTAACTACTGGGGTCCTCTCCTCCATCTGCTGGGATCTGTACTTGTCCAACTCCTCTTGGTTCTTCTGAGCCAGCTCATCATACTGGGTCTGGATGTCTGCTATGATCTTGCTGAGGTCCTGAGATTTGGGGCATCTATCTCCATGGTCAACCCAGAACTGGCAATCTGGGCTTGTAGGCCTTTTACTTCTTCCTTGTGGTTCATGAAGAGCAGCTCTTCTTTGAGAGTCTTGATCTCTGTCTCTAGCTGCAGCTGGGTAACATTAGTGTCATCAGTGACCTTGTGGAGCCCATTTGATGTCGTTCTCCATGGACTGATGTGTGGCCAGCTGTCTCATACTTGACTCTAAAGTCACCAGCAGCAAGATGGGCATTGTCAATCTACAGAATGATGTGGGCATTGTCCATAGAACTTGCAAAGATCTGAGCCCTCAGGTCCTCGATGGTCTTGAAGTAATACCCCAGTCTCTGACTGGAGTCCCTTTTTCTCTGGGTATTCCCGGATTTTGCTCTCTAGCCTCTGATTCTTGATCTCCAGGCTCCTCCCCCTCTCCAGGTAGGAGGCCAGGTGGTTGTTCAGCTCTTGCTTGGCCTCCTTCTTGCTTTGGATGCCCCCTAGACTCCCAGCCATCCTTGCAGCCAGGCCCCTGGACCACCAGTTACCCTGGAAGCTGGTGGAGCCTAAGCCCCAGTGCGTACATAGATGCTGACTGTGCTGCTGATGGGCCAGAGACTGGGTGACTGGATGGAGTCCAGGGACCAGTAGTTGGTGGAGCAAGTGGTGAAGCTCAAGGGGGCAGCAGAGGAGAGCCAGATGGCAGTACTCATGTTCTCAATCTATGGATTTAATGAATTTCCTATAAAAATACCAACATCATTTTTCACAGAACTAGAAAAGACAGTTCTAAAGTTTATATGGATCCAAACAAGAACCCAAATAACCAAAGCAATCCTAAGTAAAAAGAACAAATTAGGAGGCATCACATTGCCTGACTTCAATTTATACTAAAAGACTATAGTAACTAAAACAGCATGGTACTGGTACAATAATAGACAGATCGATCAATGGAACAGAATAAAGAACCCAGAAATAAAGCCATACAACTGCAGCCAACTGATCTTTGACAAATTCAACAATAATATACACTGGGGAAATGACACCCTATTCATTAAATGGTGCTGGGAAAATTGGCTAGCCATATGCATAAGGATAAAACTGGACTCCTATCTCTCACGATCTATGAAAAATAATTCAAGATGGATTAAATACTTAAATGTTATAAAAATCCTAGGAGAAAACCTAGGTTTTCCTTCTGGACATTGTTCTAGGCAAAGAATTTATGACTAAGCCCTCAAAAGGAAACACAACAAAAACAAAAATAGACAAATTGGACTTAATTAAACTAAAAAGCTCCTGCACAGAAAAATAACAGAGTAAACCGACAGTTTAAAGAATGAGAAAAATATCTGGAAACAATGCATCTATCTGACAAAGGGCTAATATTCATAATCTACAAGAAAATCAAACAACTCAACATAGAAAAGACAAATAACCCCATTAAAAAGTAGGCAAAGGACATGAACAAGCATTCTGCAAAATAAGATATATAAATGGCCAACAAACGTGAAAAAATGCTCACCAATCAGAGAAATGCAAACTAAGGCCACAGTGAGATATCATCTTACACCAGTCAGAATGACTATTTTTAAAGAGTCAAATAACAGATATTAGTGCAGAAATGCAGAGAAAAGTGAATGCTCATACACTGTTGGTGGGATGGTAAACTAGTTCAACCTCTAAGAAAAACAGTATGGAGATTTCTCAAAGAACCAAAAATAAAGTTATCATTGGATCCAGCAAATCCCACTGCTAGCTATCTACCCAAAGGAAAAGAAATCATTATATAAAAAAGACACCTGTATTTGTGCATCAATTGTAGCACTATTTACATGAAACCAACCTACATGCCTATCAATGATTGACTGGATAAAGAAAATGTGGAATATATACACTGTGGAATACTACACAGCCATAAAAAAGGACAAAATCTTATCCTTTGCCGCAACATGGATGAAGCTGGAGAGCATCTTCCTAAGTGAACTAACTCAGAAACAGAAGACCAGACACCACGTGGTCTTGCTTATATGTGGGAGCTAAATGGCCACAATGATGGAAATAATAGACACTGGGACATGAAAAGGGGGGTGGTAAGGAGAAGGGTTAGAGTTCAGAAGTTACCTATTGGATATGATGTTCACTATCTGGGGGGATGGGTCACATGAAGCCCAATCCCTACCACTACACACTATGTCCATGTAACAGAGCCTCAAATAAAATAAAATTTAAAAAAGAGTTTTAACAATCAGCTTGATTTCAGTGTTTCAAGAAGAGGTAAAAATTGAGGAGAGGAAAACGAACATTTTAGACTCCAGAAGTGCAGCAGCTCAGATTGAAATAAATGTTTTTCTTTTTTTATTTTTATTGTTTTGAGTCGGAGTCTCTTTTTTAAAAAAATTGATGTATTATAGTCCCTTTAACTACAATTATGTTTGATATTTAAGACCTATCATAATTCTAAATGAGTGATATTCTGGGTTAGGATTTCACTGATAGTATACTACACATGCATTACAAATGAAAATAAAATATTTTTTTTCCAAATTTAGCCAGAATATTAATTGGGTTCATATCCATAAGGAGCTGAGCCCATGAGGTTCTCTTTAGGAGACCAGAGTGTAAGGGAATAAATATGTGTACCAGATCTGCATCCTTTGACTGAAATATGTTTGGGGCTTGATGTTGCAAAGAACACACTGTTCTATCACTTGTGCTGTTCTGGTCATTGAGATGAAATGGTACAGACGTTAAATGGCTGAACACACCAACTTCAAATATTGAAGCATCTTTTTTTCTGGTCACTTTTTTGAGATTTCATTTTCTCTGTTTTAGCCAGGGGCACTGGCTTATTGGTAATGATGTTTTTCTCTAGGTTAGTGGAGTTCTATGTCAGATCTCTATTTATAGGAAAGTTTGAGAGCATGAGACCAGGTGACAGGTGATTGTCTAAAATCTAAGCCTGAGACAGACACCAAATGGATTTTGAGTGTTGCTGGAGTGTTTGAGTTTGTTCCTGCCTTGATCCTTATCTTCGGAGATTCAGAGGATGTAGTATTCTTTTTTTTTTTTTTCTTGAGTTGAAGTCTCACTCTGTCGCCCAGACTGGAGTGTAGTGGCCGCTCCCGGCCACCACAGCCTCAACCTGCTGGGCTCTGGTGATCCTTCCGCCTCAGCCTTCTGAGTAGCCGGAATAACAGGCACGTGCTACCACACCCGGCTGATTTTTTTTTTTTTTTTGATTTATTGTAGAGATGAGGTCTCACTGCCCAGGCGGATCTCGAACACGTGGGCTCAGGCAATCCACTCACCTCAGCCTCCCAAAGTGAGGGATTACAGTCTGAGCCACAGAGCCCGGCTGGATGTAGTATTCTTAATTGTCTGCTTTTGAATTCTATTCCCTTCGTAGCCTTAGAGACTAAGTGCCCTTCAATGAATGATCTCTTCCTTCTCTTGTGACTTCAGCTTCCACTCTACTGTCTCAACATATCCATGCATTTGACTGTATTCCATTAAAAAATAAGTAGACTTTTTTTAAAGCCTATACTTTTTCCTTACTACCCCTCTATTTCTCTCCTTCCTTTAGAAACCAAACTTCAAAAAAGCCTAATCATCTCTTGCTGTTGAGATTTGCTTACCTCCCAATCATTGCAATATGTTCAGATAATCACACCCTGACTATTCTTTCTCAGGTTTTGAGTGATTTCTTACTGGTACAATCTAATGGATCCTTCAGTCCTTATTCCTTCAGTCCTAGATTCTCTGCTGCTTTTGACACCTTTCCCACCTCCAGTTCAGTGATACCATCTCTGCTGGTTTTCCTTCTACCTTTCTGGCCATGTCTCAGTTCCCTTTCCAGGCTCCTCTTGACCCCTTCTTAAATATTTGTGTTCAACAGCCTCTTTGCTTCTCATTCTATACCTCTTCCTGGATAATCTCATTCTCTTTTATGTCTTTTTTTTTGGTGTGCCACCCCATGTGCACTGATTCTTAAGTCTTTTTTCAAAAAGATCTAGATCTATGCAATGAGCTGCCTTTTGAACAGTACTGCTTGGATATCTCAATTATCTCTCAAGTTCAACATGTTCAAACTTATTATCTTCCCAACAAAATTCATCTCAGTGTTGTCATTTCTCTTGATGAAACTGTTGCCTTCTTTCTACCCAGTGGCTTTCCCCTCATCTCTGTTTTCTTCTCCCCATTTGTCCATCTAGTTAGTTACCTTGTTAATATCTCACGACATAACCTCCTTTTCTCTATCCATCCTCAGTTACTGGCACTTTCTTGTTACTGGTTTGTCACAACAGTCTTTTCGCTGCCTTGCTCCTGGCCTTCCCATTCCATTGCACCTCTGGCAGAGCTATCTTTCTAAGATAATTGTTCAGGTCATTACTCTGGTTTTTTGGGTTTTTTGTTTTAGAATCAATCAATAGTCTCATTGATCATGATCCATTTTCACTCAGTGATTTACAAAACTACCAAGATAAAGATTACAGGCTTAGAATTCCTAGAGGGAGTCGTTAATATCACCAGAGAGACTTTGTGCTTCCACTAGGTCATCTGATGTGGGTTGTATGCATCTCTCAATTCAAAACCACATGCTTACTGAAACTTCTCTCTTTGTTTTTCAGAATGACATTTTCCTTAGACATTATGACAAAGGACCATGCAGGAATAAACTCGGCCATTCAAGAGCATCGGTAATGTGGAACCGAACACAGGTACCCTGACCTTAAAGGAATCATGACATGAACCAGACTTATGATGGATTAAAGAACCCACCTCTTCATCTTCCCCACTCTATTCACTTCTACCATCCTAGCCTGGGAGGTTCTGGCGAGTTCTAGGGCAAGCCTGGCAAAAAGTAATGGGGCAACTTTCCAAAGTTAATTCATTCAAAGAGCACAGTCTCCTTGAGGACAGGTGGAGGGGCAGGAGCACCAGAGCAGCCAAGCAATTAAGAATGTCTTGCAGAATGCAGGCAGATGTTCTTTCCTCTTGAAAAACAGTGGAAGAACTTTCCTAAAACCCTTTGAGGCATGTTAACTATCAAAGGCAGTACTCTAAAACCCTATGAGCCTTGCTGGGGCTTAGATCCCTTTCATATGCCATTGTGTGTTAATGTGGTAGGTTCAAAGTGAGTTATGGCTTAATTTTAATCATATTTTGCATTTATTGAAAGTTGTATTCATTTCGAGAGGGTTAAGGCTAATATCCTAGTAATCATTATTAACATCTCCATGAGACAGTTGAGAAAACTCAGGTAGAAAGAGAGCCAACCAGCAATTCATGATTATACTGAACTTGCAACAGCTTAAGTTAGCATTTGGTTTGTTTTCATCCTTTATTTAGTCCTGTGTATCTCCCTGGTATGTATCTAGTCCAGACCATTGCTGGGAACTAATTATAACTGGTTCCATAATTGCTGGTCCTATAAATATAAACATTTTATGTGACTGAGATGGTATCTTGTTTGGGCTGCTGTAACAAATTACCATAGACTTGGAGGCTTAAAGAACATAAATTTATTTCTCACAGTTCTGGAGGCTGGGAAGTCCAAGGTCTGGATTCTAGCATGGTCAGGTTCTGGTAAAACCTCTCTTCCTGGTTGAAGATGGTCATTTTCTTGTTGTGTCTTAACATGGTAGAGAGACTAGAGAAAGGAAGGGAGTTTTCTGGCATCTCTTCTTATAAGAGATAAGAACATTGATCCCATCATTAGGGCCGTACCTTTATAACCTAATTAACTTTCAAAGACTCTGTCTCCAAATACCACCATATTACAAATTTAGGATTTTGCTGGGCACAGTGGCTCACACCTGTCAGCATTTTGGGAACTGGAGGCAAGAGGATTGCCCAAAGTCAGGGGTTCAAGACCAGCCTGAGCAACTTGGCGAGACCTTGTCTCTACAGTAAATAAAAAAACCAGCCAGGCATGGTGGCACATGCCTGTGATTCCAGCTACTTGGGATGCTGAGGTGGAAGGATCATCTGAGCCCAGTAGGTTGAGGCTGCAGTGGCTGTGAGTGTGCCACTGCACCCCAACCTGGGCAACAGAGTAAGATTCTGACTCAAAGAAAAAAAAAAGAAAGTTTAGGGTTTCAATGTATGAGTTCTGGGGGGACACAAACATTTGGTCTGTAGCAGATGGTATAATTGGAATAAGTAAACATATCAAAAAGATTAACTGCTGAAATGTGCTTTTCTTTTACATTTCCAGGTGGTGGGGATTCTTGTAGGCTTGGGCATCATTGCCTTGGTAACTTCACCTTTGTTACTCCTGGCTTCCCCATGTATAATCTGTTGTGTTTGCAAGTCCTGTCGGGGCAAGAAGAAAAAGCATGATCCATCCACAACCTAAAGGTCTTTGTGTTCACATGCCACAGATGTCTGAGTTGTATGAGACAGCACAGTGATAAAGCCCCACTTAGTGACCTTGCCTCCTCCTCCTTGCCAAACTTTGGAAGTGCCTCCGTGTCCAGACTTTGAACCTGCCTACCAGCCTTCAGCATTGGAAAAGGCTGAGTCCCGGGTGTGAGTGTTCCTGTATGACAAGAACTGAGCTTTGCAGTCCGGGCTATGTCTATGGAAGATGTTGAGAGATTTGGGTTGCTTGGGAAGAATGAACACATCATCATTTTATCATCCAAGGGATCCCACTGGACTATTAAACTTCCAGCCAAATTAAAGGAGCCTGAGTGAACATTCAATATAATAAATGTGTTGTCATGATTGGCAACGTAAAAGATAACTGAGAAGCCAGAGTCTGTTCTGTGTTGATTTGATCACCACAACATGATAAGGGGAAGCACGATAAGGAGGGAAAGGATAAGACTGTGTAAGGAGAAATCCTCATAAGAGCTATAAAATAGGCTGTTTATCTTTGGAGCTGATATGGTGCTGGCTACGGGGTGTGCTGTTCCCAGCATTCCCACAATGACTTGGGAAACTAGCAGAAACACAATAGGTTTCTCTCTGTGTGATCTCAGCTTCAAGCAGGAGAAACTGCTACGCAGAGGGAGTTGTCCCTTCCCAGTAAAAGGGTTGCAGCATGTAAAACAATGTTGTCTGATTTAGTGGCTCTCCCTTGGCAAATGTAACTTTTCTAAGGTGGCCAACTTCTCTCTTATAGCTGGTAGCTGTGGTCTACAAAATTGTTTCATATGAAATATAGGTAGACTGGTAGGGTTCAAAACCTTCTTCATAGATTACAGGGATCTTTCTTGGGCTCTGTGTTCATATACCCAACAGACTGGAATTGGACCTAAGAGTATACCCCAAGAGTAAATATTAAACTCCATATGTACATCTAGAATTCAGATGACTTGCAGCCTGCCTACACTTTCTGTCCATTGGACATGCATGGATATACCCAATAGTACACATAAAATAAATGTTTACTTAAAAGCCATTCTACTCTTCTGTGACTAAAATGGTTTATTATAAATCACCCTAATGATTTTTTTTTGCATATTATATGTGTGAATTTTGGTTGCAAGTTCATGACTTATCCAAGGGGAATAAGCATAACTCTTTTAAAACAATACTTAGTACGATATTATGCCATATCTGTTGGTAAGAACTCTAATCGATAATCAGGTTATTTACATGCTTCAAACACAGAGCAGTTCTCTTCTGAGCATAATTTCTTATTGTTTTTTCAGCATCTGTTAGGACAATCTGTATACTTCCTATGTGTACAAGGCACTGATCAAACAACACAAACATGCAAGAAATAAAATGGAAATGTTTTATATATCTTAAATAGCTTAGATTTAAAGCACCTCATTGTGACTTATTTTTTTCCACTATACCATTAGTCAGATTTGATTAATCAGGTTCTGAAGAGAAGGAAAAAAAAAAAAGTATTCTCCAGTGACAGGATTACATAATTGCCATTAGCAATGCAGTCTGGTGCTTCATGAGACCTATACTAAATGTTACTAGAGTGTTCTCCTTGAAGCCAGGGATACCATATCAGGAACTATTCAGGACCTATGATATTTTGTGAGGTAACTGGGTAACTAGATTATTAAATTGCTGCTATCCTAGACCTATTATTAAAGGATGTTGCTTTGCCTATTTAATGGAATGTATTCTAAGTGGGGATATGTATATTTAAGGAACATTAATTCCCATGTATATATTGATATATGATGTATGTCTAGTACATTTATTGGTCATGTACGTTTTTATTTACATTTTGTATAGAACATAGATGAGAACTCTGGAAAAACTTTTGAATGGCAATCAACCAAAATCATTTTAAACCATTTATTAGAAATTTCTCAATATTAAGTGTTTTTGTTTTCCTTTGAAGCTCTAAACACTTCAGAAAAAATTCCTCTTCCCTCAGTGTATTTCATATGAATATAAATGTATATATATTTGATAGTTTGCTTTGTCTTACACATAGCCTACTGCCTCATTACAGGTAAAGGGCATTTATAACTGCTCAGGGGATCACAGGAACTCAACTGAAACTGAATTTTTGTAATAAGAATGTCAGTCATGGCAATGTACTTCTCTATTAGTTAACTCCCTAAGCTTGGTACCACAAAGAATCTTTAAATAGGGACTGATTTCAAGTAACATAAAATGCTGTGTTATCAGAGGGAGAGATCCCAAATTTGAAGTAAGGGTGGAAAAAAATATATCTATGCTATTTTTTTTTTTTTTTTGGCAAATTGAAGAAATTTGCCTTCTCACAGCTATAACAAAATTAGCTGCTTCCTCCTGCTCCCAGGGCTATGGAGTGGGGCTGCTTGTCAAACTGTTTTTAAATAACTGGATTTAATTATTTTTAATGTTGAAAAGTGCCTGAAAAACGGCAACTTCTTCCTTAAATAGATAAATGTTTGTGAAATTGT
>NW_007246491.1:489702-522642 GCF_000164805.1 Carlito syrichta
GGGCTGATGACTTTGATAGCAGAAGCTGTTTTTTTTTTTTTTTTTTAGCTAATCGGCTATTAAGGCGTTTAACCTTGTCTCCTTTCTCTGTCTGCCAGCTTTATTCTTTCCTAATCATTCTGTATTAGGAAGAAATGTGGTTCTACACAAGGATGTTTGAATAAAAATCTTTTTGTATTTGTAGTAATATAGTCCATTTGAAATAGGAATTGAGAATCCATCATCAAATTGTAATCTGGATGTAATAACCCACAATCCAAAAGTACTATGGAATGTATTGGCACAACATCTAGCTGTTGCCCCGTCTAGGAAATTTTCTCTTGTTATTAGGTAGGGAAGTGAACAGGAAAACCTCATGGAAGTGAATGATAGAATCTTAGGCATCCTATTTGTTCATGCCATGGGTATTTGCTTTGGACTTGAAATCTGTACTTTGAAAGAGGCCTTTGGAAAACAAATAATTCAGTGTGATTTTTTTGTAGTCTGCTTCATGAAAATCTTACCTTGTGTATTTGAATGTAAGTCATCGTTTCTTGGAACCCCAGATTTTCTCTTAAAAATTATTCAGAATCTCACTATGTATTACTTTAGCCTTCCCTAAACAGTGCTTCTAAAAGACTTTTTTCTGTTCATGAATGGATGCCTTTATGTGTGTAGAATCATGTATATATGTGTGGCTTTAAGGACAATTTCAGAAATGCCTTAGATGAATGACATTTTATAAAGCTGTCACAACTGATCTGTATAGGCGATTACATCTCATGTTGATTCATGATTCAGGAAGTTTTGTTATGTATTTAAGAAATTGCTATTGTGTTATATTTTTCCAATTCTTTGGGAAGAAAATAGCTATTTTAGTTATTATAGCTCTCTAGCCCCAATAAATGTGAGCAGGAAATCAAGTGTGTTAATATTTGTTGTGCTGCACAATTCTAGATACACTCAATTTTATCTTCTAAGAACCAACCAAATCGCTATTAAATCCTGGGTTCAGAATTTACAGAATGTACTAGAATTGCAATACCATCTATGGAAATAACGCCTGCCATTGTATTTCTTAAAAGAAATGGGGGCAAATGTAATGTCTTTATTTGTTGCAGACTTCCTTGTTATAGGTGTGATATTCCACATTGCCAGGGCACAGGAATTGATCCAGAGAAAGAACCAATAATGCAGATCTTTGGTCATTCTAATATAAAATTCTGCCAGATGTCAAAGGCATTAGTTTTGTAAAATGAGGGCTAACTAAATGTTCTCTAAGGTCAGTTCTAACCTTCTGAAAGTTTGTTAGAGGAATGTGTTTCCTTGTTGTGATTTTTGTGAAGGGATTTACATTAGTGTGTTAACTTTAGGTCATTTTCATTTGATTAGTATTCAAGCCAAGGCTGCAGTTGAGTGCCAGACATTAGTTAACAACTAGAACTTGTGTTTCTATAAAATGAAAAGCTCCCTTTCCTGTACTGGTTTTGAAGCCTTTTTATTGAATCTTAGATGCTTCTGAAATGATACCTGAGTACAAAGGTTTACAATTGACTTACAATTCAGATATCATTTTTTTCAAGCATTCAGTCTTGAGGAAATCAGTAAGATCATTTAAAAACGTTTTTGGGTTATAGTTTTTAAATTTTCATAATCATCTCTTAGAATGTCAACATTATTCCATTTTGAAAGTGTGCTTATTGTTTCCTAAACTTGAATTTGCATTCCCAAAGAATTACTGAATGAACCATTTTACGCAGCAGTGATTTTAATCAGCACACTAACTAGCAAACTTATTGCCATGTAAATTATGCATCTAGTGATTTAGAGGAGGATTATAATTAGACTTTCCTGTAATTCAATTATTTTCATTTGTTAGATAATTCAACTAGTTTTTCTTTAGACCCTAAAGACAATATCTAACTCTACTTTATGAAAAAGAAATTAATTTCTTGTTAATAGCAATTATAATGTTTTATTTGTATATTTTCACTAAAGAACTTTTGAGAACTGTCCTTTGAGATAAATGGAGCAGATGTTAGAGTCATTTTTTAGAGAAAACAATGTTTGTGTTCATATCTTGTTAAGGGTCATAGTACGATGACTGACAATCAGAAAAAGAATGCACAATTCATTGAAAATAATACTTTTTACCTGTCAGCAATCCCCAGCCTGCCTTCACTCCCAAATCTGTGAGTCTCAAGAGAACACACTCCTCTCTCAATTATTTGCATCAATAAGGGTATATGTAAGAGAATAGTTTATTTCAGATTGTCATTTTGAGTCTGTGTTTTAGTGGACCTGATAGCATGCCTGGGGTGAATGGACACTCCCTAAGATCATCCCCATGCTCCCTGGGGTTCAGCTGGAGAAGGGCAGGAGATGGAGGGTGATTCGTTAGAGAAATAACGTGGTGTGTATTTGACTTGCGAATATTGGAATCACAGTTATAGCTGTATCGATATACTTCAAATGCCAAAGTGCTTTCCTCTCCTACAAATACGAAGTACATTCTCACAGGTTTCCACTTGATGTTTACACTCAAGACTCAATGTGACTGCTAACTCAAATCCAACTGCTTTCTTATTAACATTACCAACTAGTATTCAAATGTGCATTTATGGCCTATCATTAAGTTAACTGACTGGCAACTTCAAAAGCTAGAAATGGGGGTCTAAATAATGCACTTAATTTCTGATGTGTATAAAGAAGTTGTACTTTTCTGCCTGTATGACTTATGATTTTATCAGTGTCATATTTGTCCTCAATTTTGCTTTTTTTTTTTTTTTGGTGTGTTAAAGCTGGAATTCAGGATTTTGGTGAGAAGGAAATTAAGTCTAATTTTAGTCATTTTATTTTGTAATTCCTTAATGACCTGACATAATTTGAGGGGGTATATTTTCTTTTGGGGGAAGTGAATGGGTAGTTAACATTAATGCTATTGAATATATTCAAATAAAATGAACATGAAGGTATTTTTGAGGTGGGTTGTAAGCCTGAACTGAAGACAAGCCAGTTCATTTAACTAAAAGCAAACAAGTCCAGAAAACCACAAACCACCCTGAATGGTGTGTCCTGAATTCCAGCCTGGTCCTGAGACTTTGGCCCCTCAAGATCATGTGAACAGGATGCTGAGAGAGGGCTGGCAAATCTGTTGTCACCCTGAGTATAGAACAGACATGCAGTATTTTCTGTCCTTCTTGCCCTCTGCAGTCCAGGCGTTGTGGTGTTATAGACAGACACCCAACTTGCAATAAGATGACTTCACTTCCAGGCTCTGACTGGTGGTGTGGTCTGGGGCCAACCCTTTATTATATACAGTGTCATTTCATCCCTGTTTCAGGTCGGGCTTAGGAGGATCAGTTAAAATCCTGAATGTCAAAGTTCTTCTAAGTGTTGTTTGTTAGGGACGTGAGAGGAGAGGGAGCTATTGTGTTGGGTGTGGTTTAAGTGTGTAGCTATGTGTGGGTGGTCAGTTTTTAGCCAGACACTGTTCTGAAAGGAGAAGAGTGGGCAAAGGGGCAGAGAGGTCAGTTCTGAAATACAGTTCAAACTTGTGAGTGTTTGTTGAGGGGGGTATGACCCCCCAATAAATTTATTGTCTTCCCTCTCTCCCCTACCCCTGCTCCTATCCACTCTTGACAGCTGATGATGGCTGGATATTGGCCCAAATTTCTAGGGCCATCCATTTTCAGGGCTAGTTGATTCAGCGGTGAGTTTTTAGATTGGAAAAATTTCTTTATGTCATATTTTCCACAAAGGAATATTCATAGAATAAACAGTTATCTAATTTTATGCTCAGCTAAAATGGGGGAGTATGTAGAGAGGGAAATGTAGAATTTGTATCAACACAATGATTTTGGGGGGAAGGTTTATTATAATTACTTGGCATTTACTCAACACCTATGGTATGCAAAGTATTTTTAAACATATTTCCTTCAGCTCTTTATGCTACTCCAGAAAGTGATATTAACATTTACCCTGGTCCTCTAATTTACAAATGGGAAATGAGACTTGGGGATTAGGTGACATGGCACAGGTCATATAGCAGGTTAGTGGCAAAGTTAGAATTTGAATCCCTGTCTTGCATGAACTGGCTCAGAATCTCTCTGCATTATTTTACTTTTAGAAAAGCAATATAAAACAACACATTTATTACTTCAGTTTCTGTAGGTTAGAAGTCTGACATGGTATGCCTAGATTCTCTGCCTGGGTCTCCCTGGGCAAAAATCAAGGTGTTGGTTGGGGCTATGTTCTTCTCTGGGATTTTCTTCCAAGCTTTATGTATGCTGTCAGAATTCAGTTTCTTCTTATGTCTTCTATGTGGCCCTTTCATCTTCAAGCCAGCAACAGTTCATTAAGTCTTTCTCATACTATGGATCTCTTTGACTTTCTCTTCTGACATATCTCTGACTTCCATTATTTTGAATTTTAAAGTGGCTATGGAAACCTGTTTATGTTTACCATTTTTAAAAGGAAATGTAACTTTTAAAATTGTTTCTCTGCCCTGTGAAGGCAAGTAGTTTGCACAGGTAATAGAATAAGCTTGAAGACATCACAAACTCAGAAGAGTTAGCAATATCTAACTTCCTACAAGGGAACTGTTGATTTAAAGTTGCAGTTGAGCCTGGTATAACCAAAAAGTCGGCAGCAACTCTGCTTCTGGCTGGTGTGCTTGGGTGGTCCATTTGGTCTATTCACGGAACAGATTTTCCAACTGGCCTTAGAAGAAAACCTGATCTTACCCTTCTAAACAAAGAAGATTCAGGATTCGATTAAATCTTTTGTTGGATTCTGGAAGGACAATTCCTTTCAAGAACTGGTTTAAAGTACAGGATGGAATTTTTACTCAACTCAAACCAATAAAGCAGATGGGTTTAAAGCAGATGAGTTAATCTGTTACTTCTTAAATGATGAGTTAACCAGTTATTTCTGATGAGTTAACCAGTTACTTCCTAACCAGTTACTTCTTAACTAATAAAGCAGATGAGTTAACCAGTTACTTCTTTTTCTCACTGTCTCTCTTTTTTTATTATAAAGATGTGGTGTACAATTCGGGGTTAGGTATGCAAACGTTGATTATGCAGGTACCCTTGTTGATGAGGTATGACCCTCCTCCCCTAGCAGTTTCCCTCAACTGCCAATCCCACCCCCTGACAGTTTCCTATTACTGCCAATCGCTTTCTTACAGTATTATAGTTGTTCAAGTTCTGCTTATGAGTGAGAGCATATGGTACTCTGTTCTTTGTTTCTGTGATAGATCACTGAGTATGATCGACTCTAAATCCATCCAAGTTGCTGCAAAGTCCATATGTTTGTCCTTCTTTATGGCTGTATAATATTCCATTTAGTATATGTATCACATTTTTTAAATCCTGAGGATACTGCAACAAAAGTCAAAGTCATTGTCTCTTCCTTTCTTGCCCCCTAGTGCAGGAATACAGACCCTGGGCAGCTATTAATACTACAGATGCTTTAAAGTACATTGGCCATGCTTCTGACTAGAAATGAAAGGAGGAAGAGGGAGGTATGAGAGTTCTCCTAGTCCCCTATGGCTTTGGAGAAGTTTCAATTGCTCTTGACCTCAGTTTCCTCATCCAGAATATTAGGGAGAATTTGTTTTCAAGGTTCAGTGCAAATCTGTTTTGAGTAACATGAAAAACATTTTCATTCCCTACTGTGAGCCTCACAGGCATGAGAGTAGTTAGCTCAAGGGAAAGTCTCCCTCTTAGACAAAGAACTAGTAATCCCCAGAAGACGCTTCCAGGTGCTCAATTATGGATAATTACAGAAGCACATAAAATATATTACCAATTTACTCAAAATGAGCACAAAGAATAATGATTGAACTTCATGGTTTGTATACAGCTCCTATCTACAGTTGTGGCTGAAAAGACCTACAAGTTGCTTGGGGAATTTCCAGGGGCATGTTTCTTTTAGTGCTTATAAGACAAATATCAAGACTTCAGAATCCTTATTTGAAGCACACCATGGGCTATTTTGAGTGTAGCAATCTAAGTGGTTGTTATTGATTAATTTTTCTCTATTTCTAGTACACATTGCATAGTCTGTTAATTGAATGAATTGTAAAGTACATAGGTATATGTGTTAGTATATAGGGTAGTGTTTATATAATGTGTGTGTATATATGCATGAATGAGTAGAAGATAGATGGGTACATCTATTTAGAAACAAAGGAATTTTTACTTAGGCTTAAATAATGAATTTGATTTTCAAAAGTGTTACACAAAACTGCTTTTGGACTTCAAAAACAGTAAATTAAGAAATAAAATTTAGTTAAATATTCATAGAATGCTTTATGTCTATTTTTAATTTTTGAATTGAAATTATTTTTCTCGTTATTACTTGAACCCACAATAAGATGTTCTTACGGTTGATTGCTTCCATTTGTGACAAAATGTTTCTACTTAGGGCTTTTAACTTTTGAATAATTTTGAGAATGGTCATACAAAAACCCATTCCTAATATTTACATCTTATGTCACAAATATTTCATAACCAAGAAGAGAAAACAAAAACTTAAACAAAAATCTCCAGATTTAATTTCTGTTAGAAAAACAAAAATGTGGTTGAAAATGACTAAAATAAATAGAAATGATTGTGTTCTTTTCCCACTCCCATTCATATTCTACAGGGTATTTTTCAGACATGTCCACATAGCTATCCTCAACTAGTGTAGGAATGTTAATTCACCACTGCAAGGAACAGAACATGACCTGGAAGCATTGTTCTAAGTTAAGTGCTGAGAGCCAGACACTTAATGGATTTCTCCTGATTTATTTTTTAAATTTTATTGTTTTTAAATTAATTTAAAAATTAGAATCTACTCTGTATTATTTTGACTTTATCGTAAAGATTACATTTTCAGTTTCTGAAGTAAAATTAACTTCTTAAAGATTCTTCATCTTGTATCCTCCAGTACCCCATTGTACACCTGAGGTTCACATACACTGATTTCAGAAACATGACCAAGTCTATTAGGTTTGTCATTATAATTGCTAAGCATATATTGAGTGCCTCCTTTGTGCAAACAAATGTGTGGCAATTAGTTGTCTCAAGAGGTTTAGTCTGGTTTAGGAGAAAGAACACTTTGGTCTACAGAAAGATGAGTTTCCATGTTGGGCCACGCCTAGTACATGCCAGGAAAGTGGCATAGACAGGTTCTATGAGCATATAGGAGAAGACAGACATTGTTTAAACTTTTCAATTAGGGTATCATGGAGATGGTGCTGTGTCAGGGTATCAAAAGACTGTTAGGATTATGATCGGCAAAGTCCTTACAGAGAGGGTACATAATGAGAGCAAGATGGTGTGGAGAGCGAGAAATCACTGAATGGACCTGAAGCAAAGTACTTGTAGGATGCAGAAAGAGAGAAACGAGTGCCAAGCTCCTGTGTTGGTGGGTTCTTTTTGTGGTAGGGACCATTTGCACAGAACCATTTTGGGGTTCTGTGCAAAGCTACCTTTTAGCAGGTTAATCTGACAACCGTGTGTTGGTTAAATTTTTATGGGCAGGACTGGAAGTAGCCTGACCAGTTAGGGGACAGCACTGCAATAGTCCAGGTATCATTTAATGAGGATTTGATCTAGGGTTGTGTCTGCAGGGACTGAAGGAGAGGGAACCAAATGAGAAAACCTTATATAAAACTAAAACAAAAACAATAATATTTTGGTAACTATAGCATCCATCAGACTAGTGCTTTACAAAAGTTTCCATTGTATTGTTTTCTACTTGAACATATTATTGTATTGAATCTTAAAACCTCCATGCAATTGCTATCAGTCTCTACCCACAGCCGGCTTAAAAATGAGGCTTTGTTAATGTGAAGCTTACTCATAGGCCTCACCCTTAAATCATTTCTGGAACAAAGTAGGGAATAAATAAAATTACTCATAGGGCATGATGAGGGAGCAGCCAGACTGAATGCATAAAAACTGAACGGGAGGTTTATTTCTACTTAGTTTTAAAACTTTAGTTAATTCTTGTGAAAGTAGGGGGCATTCATTTATAGAAACGAATTCATTTGTATTTAATAAATGCTTCCAACCCCACTACTTTCTCTTTTTTGGTGAAAAGCCAGTAACATTGAAGATATAACTAGCTTGACAAAGACCGGAAATGGAGTTGAGTTCTGAAAATACTTTCAGGAAGTTAATTGACCTTGTTTTCGCTTACTTGGAAAGGAATTCCCTTTGAAAGTGCATGAGGTGTGTCTTTCCCTTCGGCTGCCTCTCTGTCTGCTCATGACATCAACTGATGCAATCTGATGTTATGTAATTCCAACTCGTATACAAAGAACTAAAGCTTGTAGTGATACCAATCCTATATACTCGTCCTTCCTAGAATTTTTTTTATCCTATGCCCACAGAAATTATTTGCTCCCTGTACATCTGACAGAATAGTTAGTGAAGCCCTGCTTAATATAATTAAACATGGAGACCAGGGGCAAGAGAGGAGGGACACTGTATTCTGGCCAAATTGTCCTTCTGTTAATCAATATCCATTATTTTAGGAGGGAAAAAAAGAAAAAGCTGCTTACGATGACCAGAGACCAGCATGGCATTCATTGTAACAAATAATGTAAGAGAAACTTAGTCTCCCTAGAGTTCTTGGGTCCTCAGTGGATGCTCAGGGAGGAAAAGTCAACTTGGAGAAGTGCTTGGTCAGTTTTTCTAGGTTGTTGCCTAGATAAATGGCATATGCAAATACTCCTCTATCAATTCTGGTAATATTTGGGTTGTACTGAGAGAGTAAAGATGTTACGAACTGAGTCATGTAGAGAAGTCTTTTGTAATTAAAAGTGATCTCTGAATCTTGGAATGATGTTTCTATTTGATGACTTCACAGTTGTCTCTTAATTGCCAGATATTTGTCAGTTTCTTAGACTTTTCAAACAATGAGCTCTCTTATTTACTAATTTTATATTTGCTTTCAAATTTATTAATTTAATTTTCTTCTTGTTTTTCTTTCTTCTTTTTTTCTTTCCTTTTTTCCCTTAACTTTTATTTAAAAAAGCTGAGGGGGTGTGCTGGATCCCTTTTCAGAAAAGCTGCTTCTCATACGAATGGAGACTGTGGACGCCACTTTCCACCTGAGCTGATGAGGTTCTTTTCTCAAACTTAAGCTCCCCAGAGTACATCATGGCTTGGACTTGGGTCAAGCTCTTGGCCCCAATGTCCTGGCAGGAATGCTGGATGCTGGCAATTAGGTAGGTAACAAATTTGGGATGGATACTTTGACCTGCATAACCCCAGACACACCCTGAGCCACTTTGATTTTGTCACC
Source organism: Carlito syrichta (assembly GCF_000164805.1). Classification (NCBI taxonomy): domain Eukaryota; kingdom Metazoa; phylum Chordata; class Mammalia; order Primates; family Tarsiidae; genus Carlito; species Carlito syrichta. The sequence goes on from NW_007246491.1 coordinate 498,988, forward strand.
TTCACTGAAATATCGGTTCTGGCTACTAAGGTACTTATCCATGGCATCAAGAGAACCCATACCACGATCTTTCTTTAGCCAGATCCCATTGGAGATGAAGTACTCTCCAGGGGCCTCAGTGGTGGCAGCCAGGAAGGAACCCATCATGACTGTGGAGGCTCCAAGGGCCAAGGCTTTGGCAATATGGCCCACGTTTTGGATTCCTCCATCAGCAATGACAGGAACACTGAAGCGGCTTGCATACTCTGACAACTTGTACACTGCTGTTGCTTGGGGTCATCCATAGGTCAGCATTTCCTGGGTGATGCAGATGGAGCCACTTCCCATGCCCACTTGCATGGCATGCACACCTGCATCAATGAGGTTTTTGGCATGAGCAGCAGTGACCACATTGCCTCCAATGACTTGGAGATTGGAGTATTTCTCTTTGATGTACTTGATCATATTGATCTGGAAGATGGAGTTTCCCTGGGAGGAGTCCAAAGCCACTACATCCACACCAGTCTGGGCAAGCAAGTCTGGCCTGTACTTGTCATACTCATGAGTGCCAATGACTGCCACACAGCACCTGTTTCTTGGCATCTTTAGAGGCCAGTAGGTAATCCCGGTTCTTCTTCAAGTCTTTCAGGGCAATGATGGCCACCAGCTCGTTGTCTTCATTTACAGTGGACAACTTTCCCTTCTTGCTTCACTGCAGAATTTCATTTGCTTCCTTCAATGTGATACCTGCAGGAGCTACCACCAAGTCTTCCCTCTTTGTCATGATCTCTTCCAAGAAACAGTCATGCTCCTCCTCCTTGAGAAAATCAATGTCTCTTGAGGAGATGATGTCCACCAAGTGGCTACCCATCCGACCTGTGTCTGTGATTGGGATACCACAAAAACCATGTCGGGCCTTGGCCTCAAAAACATCCCGCACACGATCCCTGGGGCTGAGAACCACAGGGTCTGTGATGAATCCCTGCTCATATTTCTTCACTTTCCGAGGTTCATTGGCTTGGAATTCAGATGTACAGTTGTGGATGAAACCAATACCTCCTGTGAGCGCCCTTGCTATGGCCATCCCAGCCTCTGTGACTGTGTCCATGGGGAGGAAACCAGTAGGGTATTCAGAGTGATCTTTCTGGTCAAAGCCAAGGTCAGGTCCACCTGGTCTGCAGTGAAGTCGATGTACCCAGGGAGAATGAGAAAGCCGTTGTAGGTGAAGCCATTCCCGCAGTTGAAGAGCTGCTGTGCTGTGAGTCCATCGTCCGGCGCTTAGGATGTGCCTCCGCTAATCAGGTAGTCAGCCATGAGCAACACAGGGGACCGCCTTGTGTCTCTCTCCGAGGACCCCGCCGCAGAGACCTCAGTCATCTGGGCTGCGCCAATCTTCTTCTTGTTTTTCTAATTGCCCTTTTTTACTTCTTGAGTGGAATGCATCACTTATTTTCATTTTTTCTTGTTTATTTAAAGCTATAAAATATCCTTTCAATATAACATTGAGAGCCTCCAATAAATTTTAATAAGTAATGTCATTAATATTTTCTACAAAATATATAATCATCATATTGATTTCTACTTTCACTCAGTAATGGTTTTGGTTAGACAGGTTTTGGGTTCCAAGTATATTTTGTTATTCTTTAAAAAGATGACAAATTTCTAATTTTGTTTATTTTTGAATTGGATCACATTGCCTGTATAAACTCTACTTGGGGAATTCACTGAGAATATATTTGTGAAAAAAAATAGAAAATATTTCATAAATAAGTATTTTCTCTGGAGGGTACAAAGTTTGGCATATGAACATTGAATCTTGCTTATTCATTCTATTATGCAATTCCATTTTGTCTTTGTTTACTATAAGCCTACTTTAGCTACATAGAAGGGAGGTGTTAGTTTCTGTGCTCTGAATTTTATCCATTTCCTTGTAATTCTGGTGCTCCTTGCTATGCGTTTTAAAAGTATTTTATTTCAATCAAAACACTCACATTTTAACATATTGTTAGTATTTCATTAACATAAATTTTTAAAACATAACAGAATAAAATAAAATAAGAGCCTCTTTAGTAAACTCCTAGGCAACCACTTTTTTTTTTTTTTTTTTTGAGTCAGAGTCTCACTCTGTCGCTGAGGCTGGAGTGCAGTGGCACGCTCATGGCCACCCCGGCGCTGACCTACTGGGCTCAGGCGATCCTTCTGCCTCAGCCTTCCAAGTAGCCAGAACCAGGCATGTGCTATCATGCCCAGTCAATTTTTAAATATATTGTAGAGACAAGGTCTTATCAAGTTGCCCAGAACCCCTAGGCTCAGGCAGTCCTCTTGCTCGGCCTACCAAAGTGCTGTGATTACAGACTTGAGCCACCGTGTCTGGATGGCAACCACTTTTAACCACTGTGATTTTGAGTTCATCTGGTGGTGGCTTTACATGTCTAAATAGTATGTACATATCAAAAATTCTTGTTTGGAAAATTCACTTTGACATAACCACAATATTAGTTGATTTTCTGCCATAGGTTATAGGGATTTAGCTCATTTATATAAAATCTCTCCTACCTTCCCAGTTTCCTCCCAATATTGTTACATCATTTCTTTTAGTTCTTTTCTTGGTCACCTTTTCAATCTTAAAAATTAAGACCTCCGTTCCTCTTTCCATCAACCATGGAAAATAATTTTTGATTCCTCAGTTTATAAAATAAAGCCACTAGCATCCCTATCCTTTCTTTTAACTCTCCTTCCACCTCCTTTGCATTTTAATTTGTAAATCTTTCAGATGTAGTTAAAATTAAAATAAAAAGTGAAAACAGAAGAGGAAGTATCAGTATCTGGTACATAGTATGTGGTTGTTAAATGTTTGCTGTTAATGTTGTTTTTAATTTTTATTGTAAACAGGGTAGTGAAAATACTTCATGTGATACTAAAATGGTATTGTATACTACAATGCTGAGTTTATTGCATAATCAGGTACTTCCTCTTCTCAAATCCCAGCTATTCAATGGTGTCTTCTCTTTCCCCAGTGACTTCCCACCTAAAGCCCTCCTTCTTCCTGCCTCAACACTTACCTCTAGATCAATTTCATAGTTGTCATGCTGAGACCTCCTTTATTTTTTTAAAAAATATTTTATTTTAAAGGTGTGGGGTACAATTCAGGGTTAGGTATACAAATGTTCATTATGTAGGTACCCTTGTTGATAAGGTGTGACCACCCCTCCACGGCAGTTTCCTACTACTGCCAATCCCATTCTGTCCTTCCCTGGCAGTTTCTCACTACTGCCAATCCCTTTCTTATAGTATTATGATAATTGTTCAAGGTCTGCTTATGAGTGAGACTATGTGGTACTCAGTTCTTTGTTTCTGTGATAGATCACGCAGTATTATAGTCTCTAAGTCCATCCAAGTTGCTGCAAAGTTCATAATTGTGTCCTTCTTTATGACTGTGCGATATTCCATCATGTATATGTACCACATTTTTTTATCCAGTCCTTTTTCAATGGGCAGCATGGTTGGTTCCATGTTTTTGCTATTGTGAATAATGCTGCAATAAACGTGTGTGCAGGTATCTTTTTCATAGAGTGATTTGAGACCTCTTTTCTCTGCTCATGGTTTTGGTTTACTGTTTTCCGGGTCCCATGTTTTTTTTTTTCTTGGTTTACCCCCTTTCTTTGCTGGAATAAGTCCTCAATTAAAATATATGCGGGAGGCAAACTTTCTGAGTCTTTACTTGTCTGAATTTTTTTTTCTAGTCTTCTCTCACATTTAATTAAGAATTTGAGTAGTGAATTTTAGGTTATATGTTATTTTCCCTCAGAATTCTAGATACATTAATTCTGTATCTTTCAATTTCTAGTTAATTTGTGTGGGCTTTGTTTTTCTGTGTTCTTTTACAGTAATGTTTATAGCCATGAGTCCTTTTCCTTCATCCTGCTTATTGGTTGATAAATCTTTTCAATTTGAAGGCATATTTTCTTATTAAACCCTGGGAAATTTTTTGGGATTATTTCTTTGCCTCTCTGGTCTCTTTGTAAAAACCCTATTAAATGCTGAATTTTCTGAGTTGATTCTACACGTCTCATAATTTCTGTCATGTTTTCCATCTCTTTGCTTTTTTGTTTTCTTTTATGAAAGACTTCTATTGTTACCTTTTAACTCTTCTATTTTATTATGTATTTTAGCAGTCACATTTTTAATCTCTAAGAGCTCTTTTTTGTTTTCATATTCCGCTTTTCCATAGCATCCTGCTATAGGTGCGATCTCTATTCTAATCTCTCTATGGATATTAACTAGAATTTTATGTAAGGAAAAGTTCTCCATAGTCTATTTTTTTTTTTTATGTTGCAGGTTTCTTTCAAATGTCTGCTGTCTCTTGGTTATCTGTTCATATTTAGAATGAATGGATTGACTGGTTAGGAGCTCTGTGTATATGGTTGAGTTCTGCTGACTGGTAGGCGTCTCTTTTAGCTAAGGGAATTTATACTTTACTGTAGGAAATTTACACTTTATACTGTAACCCTCTGAGTGCTACAGTGAGAAATAATTTTCTCTATTGCCCTAGTTTTCTCCAGACATTTTATTGATTTCTTTTAAATAGACTATTTATTTTTGGCTTCGGTATAAATGCCTTGTTTTAGCTTCTGCTGACAGAAGAGAAGACAATAGGAAACTGTGGTTGGTTATTCCTTATATAGGCCTTCAAGAAATTCCCCTGTTTTAGATCCAATTCTCACTTCCTATCTCTGTTGTAAGTTAATTCCCATCATGGCAGCAGCACCCTCTCCTTGTTTATATATTGACTGCTTTCTTGGTTCTGCTTTATCCACTGGTCAAAGTTTTTCTATCTGTGTTCTGTATTCTAGCAATTTATTAAACTCTGTCATCCACCAATGACCTGATCTCATTATTCTTTATTTTGGGAGGCTTATGTTTTTAAAAATTACTACTGTAATTATAATGTGGTCTCCTAGAAAGAGAAGATTATATTTCTTCAGACCCACCATTATGAAATGAAATTTTGTATTATATAATTAGACACACATGCTATGTTGTTTAGTGCAAATATGGTCATGACTATTAGACCTATATTTGCATTCCACTTTTTAATGCCTTTTGTCTTGGATTTAACTTTGATATTAATATTACAAGTTTCACTTTGTTTTTAACTGCTTTTTTTTTTTTGAGTTGGAGTCTCACTCTGTCACCCAGACTGGAGTGCAGTGGCCGCTTCTGGCCACCGCAGCCTCAACCTGCTGGGCTCTGGCGATCCTTCCGCCTTAGCCTTCCAAGTAGCTGGAACTACAGATATGTGCTACCACACCCAGCTAATTTTTGATTTACTGAAGAGATGAGGTCTCACCAAGTTGCCCAGGCGGGTCTCAAACCCGCGGGCTCAGGCAATCCACTCACCTCAGCCTCCCAAAGTGCTGGGATTACAGGCTGACCCACCGAGCCCGGCTTTAACTGTTATACTTTTTAAACTTTAGAGTTTAATTTATTTAATATATTGAGTGGGTAATACAAAGAGTTCTCATACTTTTTCTCTCCCTCACATGCAGTATTCTCTATTATTAAATCTTTATAGTTTTCATGCTAAGATAAATATAACATCTAATCAAAGTGGAAAACATGATTTCTAGTAGATAACCAAGAAAACTTTAGTACCAGTAGTCACAGGAAATGATGAACACAAACCAATGTGAAGAAAAAGTTCAGTGTTCAAAACAGAGACGACTTAATAGGTCTCTTATCCCAGAGCTATTTTAGTTCTAGAGGATCCAATAATGGGAAAATTTAAAGGATATATATTAATATGGGTTTGGAAAAAAATATAGTTCTGCAATTAACTAGTTGTTTTACCTTGGAAAATTTTTTTATGACACTCCTACTGTGTACTAATAATTTTTTAGGGTATATGGGATGCAAAGACAAATGAAATATGAGCTATATCTTGACCATTCTCTAAATGGAGAGACAGACATGTAACCAAATAATTTAATACCGTGTCCTAAGTAATAATAGAGTGTATTCTAAGTGGAGTGATGGTACAAAAGAGGGAGTAAACAGTGGATCCAGGACAGGTTTCAAATAATTGGGGCTCTAATTTTCTATCTTGACTGCAAAAATTATTGTAATTTGTGATATGATAATACCGTGATATTACACCTGGAGAAAGACCACTTCACTTTACTTTCCTAAAACAATGGTATTTGTGTACCTGAGTGAATTTGTAGGTGGTACTCAGGTGGATAAGTCAGAATCCAACCAAGAAACAGAAACTACACAGTAATTAGAATAAGGAAAGTTTAATATAAAGAATTCCTAGCCATATAGAATGAAGAATGAGAGATTGGCTAGTAAGAAGTAAAGAGAAGTCTATAGAATTTAGGAATCACAAATACAAGGAGAAACCATTACATATAGGACATCCAAGAAAGAAGATTTTTCTCTGCCTCAGGACTAAGACACAGATTTTAACAGAGTGTGCAGAACTGTGGTTCACTGGGTAGTGGATAGTGGAGGAGTACCTGAGATCTTGAACTTGTTGAACTTGCTGGAAATCTTTCCTCTGAGGTGCTAGAGAAGCTGTCTACAGGGAGGTGCCATTCCAAAGTCATCCATCAGAGAGGTTTATTGCAAAGTTTCCCAAAGAGGTGTTGGGGAAGTTACTGGCCACTGAGTGCTGCTGGCAGCCATATGCTGCAGGAGCAGTTCACTGTAGAACCTGTTTTTTTTTTTCTTTTGAGGTGTCATATGTTGGAGAAGTCATGTATGCTCTGCAGAAGCCCAGTGCTGGAGAAATCGAGTGCTGTAAGAACCTGGGAAGGGGTTCCAGATACTAGATTCACAAAGAGAACATATTCTTTCTCCTCCAATGAACCACCATCCACTCCTCCACTGACAAAGCTTAACATGTGACAGCTGGTTAAAAGAAAAGTGTAAGGGGCCTGTATCAATTTATATTTGGAACAGTCTATGAAGGATGGATTTCAAAGTTAGAGGCAAATAAATTGATAACTGATACAACAGGATAGATTTTGTGACTTTCTCTAAAATGGATCATCTCTTTGAAAATTCACATCATATTTCAATGTTTATTCCTTATTCTACTAATGGGCTACTGGTTTTCTTCCTTGCTTAGACAAACTCTGATATTTTTATTTCAACATTTCTCTTGAGAACTAAAATTCAAAAACATGTTTGGTTTCAAGGTGGTCTTTCTCTGCCTTGGTAGAACCATGCATTTTGTGGTTTCTGTTAACAAAATTCTAGATTTGTGTTTCCTTGGTTAGCTAGTACAACCTCTCACTGAATCTTTCCACAGTAACTCTGGTCATTACTATCGTTCCCTGGCATTTCCCTTCTCATTATATGCTATGATCTTTGTCTGCTTGCCAGCCCAAAGAGCCTAAGATTTCTTCTAGGTGAGAGTTAGGATTACTTTTATAGCCTGTTAGAATTGATTGCAATACTCTAGAAGTATTGTACAGAATGGAACACATTCCAGATGTAGTGTCTAGCATAATATTGATATCAGACAAACTTCTCTGTAAGTTTCCTGTTGAATTTAGAGTTTTTTTGATTCTATAGACTGTTTTCTGGTTTTGAGGAAGTTTAGTAGGTGATGTGGTATAATGTAGAGTCACTTACGTGTTAAAGCTAGATTGTGACATGGAAGATTTCAGTGATGGAAACATGAAGTGGGGAATCTGCAGCTGGTAACATGACCAAGTTGGAATTTTTTTCAACAAATTTAGGGGCCCAAACGTTGATGTCTTAGAATAGGGAAGACGGTAGCCCTTGAAGGAATCACAGTAGCACACATGCTTAAAGAACCATTGTAACTAATAAGCAATGCAACGATGATCATGACAAAAAGTAAAAGTGCATTCTGGAAACAGTGATCTAACAAAGGCTGTCAGAACAACTGAATTGAGCCCCAGTTTTCTTTTTGACATAATTCCCAATGGTTGTAGAGATTTTGGAGAATGGAGACTTTTTTAGACCTTTTAGCACTGATACATAATCTGAAGAATTGGGCAGAATAGAGGTTTGCCACATACTCCTATTTTTCTCATAGCAGTGATAATAATATATTTAAATGTCTACTATGTGCCAGATGCTTTGGCATTATCATTTAAAACAATCATTTTTTTAAAAGGAGAAAACAGTCTTGCAAAGTTTAGATAACTATGTGGACCAAGTTTTGAATCTAGGTATAAGCCTTACAGCAGATGTTCCAGGGCTGAGAGTGGGAAGACATTTGATGAAGGTAGCAATCTTGGGCTGGTGAGCTGGAGGTCCTTGTAGAAATGGGTAATTGACTAAGGCTTGCATAAATTATACAAAAGTCATGGCAGTCCTAGAGAGGTAAATCATCATTTAATAAATGGTTTTGTCCTTCCGTTTAATAGATTTAATATAAGAATCTTTATCCTAGGAAGCACAGAGCCCAATGGGTTACATGGGAGGTCTTCAGGAAGTCTGTTGATTCTGATATTGCATGGAAATTTGTGTTGTGTATGTATTTCTCCCGGAAGAGGGATCACAATTTTAGGGAGTGGTGACTAAAAAAATTCACAGTATCCAACGTATCATTTACATTCTGGTAAGAAAATATTTTTGTGTAATGTTGGAATTAGAAGAAGCGTTTTTTTGTTGGTTTTATTAAGAGAAATTTCATTTCCTCCTACAAATAATGGTTTTTAAAGTGCGTTTAGGTATAATTGACATTTTTGAGCTTAGGCCTGAGGCATACCTCTTACTGAAAAGCTTAAGTCACTCATTACATTGAAACTCAGAAGAGAATATTAATTAATTTCCAATTTACTTGGAGGCAGGATGAAAATAAGTTAGTCTCTCCTTCTGACCACCCAAGCTGCCAGTTACCCTGAAAGCATTTTCTTGTATCTTCATGTTTTGGATCCAAACTAGTTAAATCAGTGTCTTTTAGAGGTTTTCTCTAAATAAGCTAGTGAGCATTTACCTGTTTCTAAACAAAACCCACAGACCTGCCTCCCTAATTTTGGAAATCAAAGCCCTGTGGTCTCTAGCAAGTTTGCCTCTGCTTTGATCTGTGATGTGTATGACAATATATTTTTTGGCTGCTCTAAAGCAGACTGCCAATTAGATCCAAATGTGTTACAGTCGGAGAGGGTATTGGTGGCCAAATTTCCATTAGTGGTTACTACTGATTGATGCCTACAGATTTCTGTTCATTTTGAAATAGAAACCTATTCTCATCTTTAATCTTGGGGTGGAGAGTTGAGGTAATGGGGAGGAGAAAGTCCCAGACAAAATAAAGTCTCTTTGTATCTCTGAACTTCTAACTTTTGTTTTCCCTTTAAACCAGGAAAAATTCTGAGTATTAGGAAGTTGCGATACTCTTGTTCAGACTAGGGCATGCTTTTCACTTTCTCAGACAGAGAAGGGTGAAGGGAAAAGGAAAGAAAGCTACATTTATTGAAATACAACTCTGTGCCTGCAACTGTCTTAAATGCTTTCACATGTGACCTCATCCGATTCTCTAACGACTCTAGAAAACAAGGATTAGTATTCTGCATACTGTTGAGGAAACTGCAGTTCAGAGAAAAAAAATACATTCTACTGTGTTATACAAATCATAAGTGGCAAAACAAATTCAAACAGGCATCTGTTGGCTTCAACAGCCTGTGCTATTTCCACTCCACTGTATAATGACGTAAGTGATTATGGTGTTAATCCCTGTAGTACCGGAAAAGAGCTTTATGAAAACCTTGAGTGCACAATGGGAATGAGAACTCTTCTAGTCTGAATAGCTTATTCAGACTAGAAGCTTACCTTTGAGTCACCACAGAAATGCAATACCAAAATAATAGTAATAATAATAATAAGACCAGGAACCTAATTCCTAGACTTTAACTTTTGCATTAATATTTAGATATGATCTGGTGTTTATTTTTTTTTTCTAGTCCTGGGCTATAGTCTCTTGAAACCACAGCCTTGTTCTGAGAAGTAAACTGTGCCAGGGAAAAGGATAAAGGAGAAAAAAGAAAAGCAAATCATTTTCTTTGTAATGAGTCATATTGCCTGCACTTGGATTTTCATTGACACCAGCTGGGATGGCTTTTGCCCCTCCTCTCTCTAGAAGGATCTTAATGATGGTTGACAGGGTCTGAGTCTCATTTGTGGTACCAATTAATTCTGGAAACTCAAAATGCATTTATTTGAGTTTATGTTATAATTTTTTCTTTCTACTTCCATGATTGTTTTCTAGGGGTGTAATTTTATATTTGGAACTGTGTGACACAAAAGTTGGGAAGGGATACTTCACCACATTTCTTCAGGGAAGGGAGGTTTGTCTAGCTGTAGTAAATAGCCTAGAGAGGAGGTTGGTATACTTTTTTTGTAAAGTGCTGTAGAGTAAACATTTTAGGCTTTGCAGGCCATATGATCTCTGTGGTAACAACTCAATTCTGCTATTTAAGTGTGAAAGCAGCCATAGTCAATGTGTAAATAAATATGATTGTGTTCCAATAAAATTTTACTCACATAAACAAGAGGGGAGCCAGATTTGGCTTGTGGGCTGTAGTTTGCCAAACCTTGGCTAGAAGATAGCTCAGGTTTTTCTGTGTATATGATATCTACTGCCAAACACATAGTATGTGCTCAATACATGGTTTTTTAAAACTAACTGAACCATTTCCAGACTTTATAACTAGCAACCATGTTGCTAGTATAAATTAAGGAAGGAGTTGATAGGAGTAGACTCAATCTATAGATAGGAGAAAAAGCATGAGAAGTTAGGGCCCCAAGAAGTTGTAGTCAAATTTTCATGAGAATTCAAGATTCCTGACTCTAATTCTGCATTTACTGAATTTCCTTGGCCCATGCAAGGTTTATGTTAATTTATTATTTATTTTAAGGAAAGCTGTTTCTTTCAAAGAAGTAATATTAATGGCTGCTGAATCAGATATTTTTCTCTGGATAGCAAGAGATAGAAAACTCAATTTGAACAGGACTAAACAATACAAGGAATTTGTTGGCTGATGCAACAGAAAGGTCTAGATATAGGCAAGCTTGACTCAGTCATTTAAATTTACAAAGAATCCAATTCTTCTTTGCCTCCTTGGAGTAGGCACTTGGTCATCCTCATTATTAGACTTTACTCTGTAGGACACCCCTTAAGGTTTTCTTGCTTGGAGACAGTGGGGTAGGGAAAATGAACTAACTTATCCTCAAACTTCTGTTGACCTTGGTTGATTAAAGAAACAGAACACAAATAAGAAAGGATGAACAGTGTCCTTGTTTGGGGATGGGGGAGCAGGATGAAATTAGGTAAGCCAATTGAATATTTGGCAGTCTTGAAAACTGGGAACAAGCCAGAACCAGAGAGTAGATGCATTCTAGGAAGAGAAACATCTTTGGAGGTGTGCAAGAGCCTAGTGGGTTTGCTTAGTTCAAAGTTGTTAGAATCACTGGAGTATAAGGTGAAGGAGGGGGGATATAAGGGAGGATGGGCAGGCAGGGAAAAACCTAATCCTGAAGTCACCTGAAGGAGTCAGATTTTATCTCCAAGGTGATTGGGGCATTGCTGGAAAATTTGAGCAAGGAAGTGATGAGCTCAGACTTAAATGTTAGAGAAAAAGTATACTGATAGCTTTGTGGAAGGAGGTTCAGGGAGAAAAGCAATGAACCTGATGCAATTAGCTGGATGCATAGTGATGGCAGGTATGAAGGAGGAAGAGTAAGAGAGCTGTTTTCATAAATCAAACCCACTGCATATGGGGGAAAGTAAAGCAACCAGAATGACTCTGGACTTCTATTTCAACAGCTGTGTGCATGGGAAGACCATAGACCATGATAAGTAAATCACACACTATTTCTATGCATTTGCTTTTCAGGGCAAGTTCATGGGAGTATGAACTACCTTGTATATTTTTCCAGATATGCTGGATGAGGAGAACTCAAAAAGAGGTGACAATCCTACATGGGTCTGTGCAAATGTCCATAGTTTACATCTGTGGTCTGACTGCCTCTGAGGATAAATGAAGAGCCCAGCTAGATTGAATTCAGATGTAGCCACAAAGCCCCTGGGCTACTCAGCCTTTTCAAATACCACTGGGTGAAAAGCATTGCACAGCAAATGTCCTCTCTGTCTAAGCTCCTTTGGCTCTTCTCACTAATAGAACATATTCTAAGCATCAAAGCCATTGTCAGCACTGAAGGGGAAAAATGCCTCTCGTTTGCTTTTGTAAAGATCCTGGCAGGGGGAGTCACCATATGCAAATGCCTTAGGCGTCTTGGCAGCTAGGGCACGGAGCACCATGTCCATCTGTGACTCAGCCAGGCCCCACAAGGAGTATTTACCATACCCACTAGGGGAGAAAGAGAATTGGAAGGAGCTTCATCATTGTTCTGACCATGGAAACATATGTCAGGAACATTGTTCCAGCCACTGCCAAAGGACTCCCAGCATTGCTTCCTAGGCAACATCATGCGTTAAATTGGTGACAGTGGCAGTCACAGGTCTAGCTTGCAAATGACCACTGGAAGGTGGATGGATGCTCACATAGCACTGTGGACAGTTATGACTTTGTAGGACACCAGTCCCCTCCACAGGGGATCAACCCAGGGTGCTTCCAAAGGCCTGAGTGAAAAGAATTGTAGGTAGGAGGCAAATTTAACATGTGATGTAATAGAGATTGGTTCTTCAGTTAGAAAATACTTAGAGATTGTGGCAAAAAAAAATCTAATTTGAAATGCAGTGTTATTCTCATTAGAGATCCAGAAAGCATTTGAAAGTTTCAGCCTGAGTGAGTTGCTTTTCAGGTAAAGCCAGTCCCCAGATCATAGCTGAATTGGTAGTGCAACTTTAGGCAAATAAGTGGATGTGGCATACAGAGAAATTGGAAATGCAGCTATGAATGGTGGAGAAGAAAGTCCTAAACCTTTTCTCCAGCTTCCTTTTTTCTCAGGATCCTTTGTCCTTGCCTACTAAAACACTTTTCCTGATATTATGGCAAAGAAGGAATTCCCTGGGACTTGGTTTCAGGCACAAATAAAGCAGTAAGGAGAATTCTGTTTAATCCAGTTCAATAGCCAATGTTGAATGTTCTCTATAGGTAGGCATGTGCTATGGATGAAGGTCATGGTAGGTATTAGAAGCAAGACACAGTCCATGCTGGAGTGCTCACGGTCTATGGAGGAAGACGGGCATTTTTTTTTTTTTTTTGAGTTGGAGTCTCACTCTGTCACCCAGACTGGAGGGTAGTGGCACACTCCCGGCCACCGCAGCCTCAAGCTGCTGGGCTCAGGCGATCTTTCCACCTCAGCCTTCCAAGCAGCTGAAACTACAGGCATGCACCACCATGCCCGGCTAATGTTTTGATTTATTGTAGAGATGAGGTGTCGCCAAGTTGCCCGGACTGGTTTCGAACCCGCAGGCTCAGGCAATCCACTCACCTCAGCCTCCCAAAGGCGCGGGATTACAGGCTGAGCCACCGAGCCCGGCTAAGACGGGCATTTTAAAAAGTAATTGTAGGCCAGGTTTGGTGACTCAGCCTATAATCCCAGCACTTTGGGAGGCCGAGGTGAGTGGATTGCCTGAGCCTGTAGGTTCGAAACCAGTCCGGGCAACTTCATCTCTACAATAAATCAAAAATTAGCCAGGCTTGGTAGCGCGTGCCTCTAGTTCTGGCTACTTGGAAAGGCTGAGGTGGAAGGACTGCCGGAGCCCAGCAGGTTGACACTGGGGTGGCTGTGAGTGTGCCACTGTGCTCCAGCCTGGGCAACAGAGTGAGACTCCAAATAAAAAAAAAAGTAATTATTACACAATGTAGTAAGTGCTCTAGAAAAGGTGTAAACAGGATAGAATGACAAATAGACATATGCTGACTAGAGACATAGGGGAGGCTTCAGGAAAGAGCTGACATGGGTAGAGAGGCAGAGTAAGAGAAAATGCAAGAGCAAGACAGCAACAGTGAGAGAGACAAGGTTCTAGGCTGTTCTGAGAGCAAGTGTCTCCACATAAACTCTGCTAGGATGGATGGCACAGCAGAGAGCTACCTATGATTAACTTGCTTCTCTCATGGTATTGGAATTTGGGACAGTTGCTCTTTCATAGTTAGGAAAGTTTAACACCTGTCGAACAGGCTAAACATGGGCTGCTCCTCACTAGGGGTGGTGGATTCCACAGGAACAGAGAAGACCTCTGATCTTTCACAGTTAAATGACTAAACCAGGAAAGGAGTAGTGTGGAGTTTTTCTGGTCTGTCTTCCCTTAGTTAATATTAGTTCAGAGTCCTTCCTGGTGTTACAGAAGCCTCCTAATCACAAGGAATGTGCAGTCAGATGGAAGAGATACAGAAGTTAGTTTTATTGCTTTAAATATGAAACATGTTTTTTAGAGACCCTGAAGGTGCTGAAACCATTCATCTATCAAAGCATTTATCTTAGGCCATGACAAAAATGGGACTTCATGGAGTCTTGCTTTATATATTTCTTGAGACATGTATTTCTGAAAACTTGACTAAATTTTACACTCACCTCATTTTGATTCAGGGGCTGCCTCTGGAGATGATCTGGTTGAAGAGTTATGTGGTATTTTCACGGTCAACAAAGTCCATCCTAAGAAAAGTGGGGAGATGCAGAGGTGATCTTATAAACCCTACAGAAGAAGGGGTGGGAGCTGTGGAATGTGGACAAGGCAGGAAGTCACATTTCTTGAATAACTTTATCCATTGGGCACCATGCTAGGTACTTTATAGGCAATATCTTAGTCTTCAAAACATTGTGAATGAAATAGGTGGCATCCCTATATAATGATGAAGAAATGGAGACTCTGAGTGATTAAGTAACTTGCCAAAGGCCTGTCTACTCAACAATGATGCAGCCATGATTCATAGGCCAGAATCCAGGGTTTACAGCACCTGCTCAGTCATTCCCAGGGAGAATCCTGCTCTATCCAAAGACAAACAGTGCTGATACTTGAAAGGAAAAGTTGTGAACAGGACTACCTCACCAGCCACCTTGCTGCTACTAGGGCAAGACTTCTCAAACTTTTTTGTCTACCACTGTAGTAAGAAATATATTTTACAGAAAGACCCACTACAGTTATATATGTGTGTGTGTGTGTGTGTGTGTGTGTGTGTGTGTGTGTGTGTGTGCGTATATAATTTCAGAGGCTTATTGAAACAATTCTTACATTTTCTTGAGTGGGAGTTCTCTGGAATTGTATTGAAGTAATCTGTTCAATGAAAAAAAAATTAATTGCTGGTCCTGACTGCAAATTCGGTGTGACCTGCAAAAACACTCTTTGAGTCTGTAACAAAGGGAAGATTTGGACAAAAGGATTTTGGCCACCTCTTTCCTCTTTTGCATATACCCCTCTGGCAAAGGACCCAATGTTTACCCTTTTATGACTTCTTTTTCCCATAAAGACTATCTGGTTCTATGATCTCTAAGAGCCTTACACTCTACTTGTGTGTAGGGTTACATCCCATAATATATTCTGCATCTCCATCTTCCTTATGAACAAAAGGCTCTAGTGTAGCCCTAGATCAGAGAGGAGTTTTGAATGTGAGAAAGTTGATCATGTTTGTTTTAAAAATTTTTTTCCATTGTCTAAGTTAGATATAGAGATTTTCTTATCACTATGCCTTTTAAACCAGCATTTGTTTACTTCAACCACTGAAATGTGTGCTAGTTTGTAGTTCCTGGCGCCATCACACATAGTGTTCAAAGGGGGTGGGGAGAGACATGGTGTTTGATGAGATGGGCTTTATGGTTCCATCTACTCTGAGAGGCTCCCATCAGAAGATCATGCCTCCCAGATTTGTGGGAAGGAATTTGCTGAAACAGTCTTTTTGGAGCCATTTTGAGTGCTATGAAGTGCCAGGCAGATATAAGTAATTATTGCTATTAGATGTGGTGCTGAGTAGAAGGAATGATTTTTCTCCTAATAGTAAAAGATGGCAGGCATTTTTTCCACATAAGTAGAGACTGTAACAAATTGTTGCTCTTTACCTGACCACAAAAATTGTTGTCTTTTACTTGACCAATAAGTCAAGTATTTATTGATTCCTTATTATCTGCTAAGAATTGTGCCAAGTTTTTTGGAAGCTGAAGACAAATGAGATATGCTTTCTGCACTTTAGGTGCTTATAATTGATCTTCAGGGAGAACAAAAATGAGAAAAACAAAAATGAAAAGTTCATTATTACATGATGGCATGTAATTCAGTGCTAAATGGTCTACTGCAGACCATGAGAGAAAAGTCAAATTGTCAGACTAGTCAGAGGAGCCCAGATCCAATTCATTGTGTATGAGAAAAGTTCATGTTGGAAATTAGAGAAAAGAATGAGGAAACATCAGAAAAACTGTTTATCTGAAAAACTACTCAGTAACGTGTGACCTTTGGGATTTATTTGAACTTCTTTGTGGTGTTGATTAAACTCAGGGCTTAAGACATCCTGTGCACTATAGCACCTACTTAAGATTTGGGTAGATAACTTATTTGAAAGACCATGACTTGTGTGACTTGGTGTCAGTCTGCTCAAGCTGCCATAACAAAATAGTGGAAACAATGGGAATTTTATTTCTCCCATTTCTGGAGGCCAGGAAGTCCAAGATCAAGGAGTCAGCAAGATAGGTTTCATTCTGAGGTCTCTTCTCTTAGCTTGTAGGCAACTGCCTTCTCATTGTGTACTTACATGACCTCTTCTTTGAGAGAGCACTAGTCTCTCTTATTAATGTCTTATAAGGACATTAATGCCATCATAGAGGCTCTACCTGCATGACCTCACTTAAACCTCTCCAGAGATCCAACTTTGAAATGCCATCATATTAGGTTTGGGATTCAACATATGAATTTTGGAGGGACACAAACATTCAGTTTGTTACACTTAGTATACTCAAGTTGTATGATGAAAGGGAGAAAGGGAAACACACCAGAACATCCATTCTCTCAGCCCCCTTTGAACTTTGCTGCAGTGAGAATGCATCCTAGATAATTTACCCATGTCATTTGATGTGTTCAGTTCTTCCAATGTCATACCAATTTCAACATTTTTGTCATATTTGAAATCAAGTCTCTGAATGTTAAATTGGAAGACTGCAGTGTACCAATATTTGTTAAGTATTATGACCTCTTGAATGCATGCATTTGAGAAATTTATAACCTGTTATGCAAATCATACAACTTACCCATCAGCTTCCATAATTAATTTAGCATATGGGTAGTAGAGAGGCTACTATTTCCCAACTAACTACCTTAATGATACATTTTCCTCCCCTCCTTGGTTCTTCCATGTAGTATTTCCTGTGTCATCTTCCTCCTATTTTATCTTTCTCTGCATTTTCTTCCTTTCTCAGGAAGTCATGAATAAAGCAGTAGTGAGTTGTTTGTTTCTTTATTTTTCTGCCTCTGTACCAGAGGAGCCAGACCTGGTACATTCATTTAAGATAAGCAGGGCTGGGCTGTAGTTAAATGTTTGTTGAGAATGTTCCAAGGACAACAGACTGTGAGGTTTAGATGGGGTGAGTGCCCTGTGAGTCAGTATTAGAAGAGACCTCTGTTGTGGTACTGGATAGGAGGTTCTTGGGCTGTGGAGAAAGATTTGCATAACCTCAATAATAGCCTGTGCCCACCGGGGTTCTATGATTTTTTTTCTAAGTAAAGCAGGCTACTGGGAAAATTCTAACTTGGGTGATCTCATTTTGCAATTAATTTTTTCTTAGCCACACTGAATTTTCTAAAGTGGTTTGCCAAGGTAGCCCTGGGAAGTATGTCTTGTGCTTCTGGTTGAACCACCCTAAGTCACATCACTCTAGATATTATTGGAAATATCCATATGATTATAAGGAATCATAGAAATTTGTGGATGAAAGGACCTTAGGGATTATCTTGCCCAGACTTCTCAATTTCAGGTAAGGAAAGCAGGTGCCCTGGGTGGCATCTTTTGTCAATAAGCAAAAGAACTGCCCGATACACAGTAAATGATGTGTTCACACCCACAGAAAGGGAAAAAAATTATTTGTAAGGTATGCATCTGACAAAGGCCTAACATCTAGAATCTATAAGGAACTCAAACAAATTGACAGAAAAAGGAAACAACAAATAACCCTATTGAAAAGTGGGCAAGGGACATGAACAAATACTTCTGAAAGGAAAATATACAAGCAGCCAAACAAACATGAAAAAATGCTCAGCTTCACTAATCACCAGAGAAATGCAAATCAAAACTATAACGAGATACTGCCTCACACCGATCAGGGTGGCTATCATTAAAAAGTCACAAAACATCAGGTGTTGGCAAGGCTGTGGAGAAAATGGAATGTTGGTGGAAATGTAAGCCAACTTAACCTTTGTGGAAAGCAGCGTGGCATTTTCTCAGAACTAAAAATTTAGCTACCACATGATCCAGCAATCCTGCTTTTGGGAATATACCCAGAGGAGCATCAATTGCTCTACTAAAAAACACCTGCACACCCGTGTTCTCTGTAGCACTATTTACAATAGCAAAAATCATGGAACCAACCCAGATGTCCATCGAAAGTGGACTGGATACAGAAAATATGGTACATATACATGATGGAATACTCAGGAGCCATAACGAAGAACAAAATTATTTTGTAGTAACATGGATGCAGCTAGAGACCATCATTATAAGTGAACTATCACAGAAACAAAAAAACTGATTACTTTATGTTCTCACTCATAAGCAGACCCTAAACACTGGGCACATAGCATAAAGGTGAGAACAACAGATGCTGGGCACTGCTAAAGAAGAGGGTGAGGGAGAGGAGCACACAACCACCTGTTGTCCACTGCCAGGGAGAGAGAGGGCTCTCTAGAAGCTCAAACCTCACTTTCATGTGATTTATTTATTTATGTAGCAAGTCCTCACATGCACCTCACAACTCTAAAACAAACAAAGAACTGGGTCTGTATCTGAGCTTCCTGACTCTCACTCAATTCATGGTTCTGTTGACTATGTCTTAACTTGGAAATCCATATTATTGTTGTTGTAGTTGAGATAGGCGTCCTTTGAAAATTGCCTGATATTTTAGCAAAATGCTAGGAATTTTATAAGCACCAGGTTTAGTAGGTATAATTGGCATTGATTTCACCTCTCTTGCAGATCTAGAGCTGAGAGGGTGTGCTGGGATAAAAATCTCTTAAGTCAACAAAACTAAGACCATGATTTGTTCTGGACTCTGGATTTTGTAATTAACTCATTCTGGGGTCAGCCTGAAATACTGACTTTCTCTAGGCAGTTTTCATGGGGTTACATGAAGAGATGATCTGTCTTCAAGCATTTCAATATACATTGTGGGAGGAAAGGGTGTGATATTAGACAAAAAGAGAGAAGAAATAGGCATTGTAGCCAGATGAGAAATGACATTTATAATTTGTGTCAGGAATTGTATTTTTTCTCATCATGGCCTTTTTTATTATAATACAAGCTGTTTGACATCTTAAGGCTTCCTCTGTTAATAAGAATAATAAAGATTAATTAAGAGTATGTTTTATGGCAGGTTATATGACAGGTTCACAAAAGATTCTTTCACAGGAAACCAGGAGAAGTAGCCTCAACTGTATCAATAAGAAGTCCAACAAGTAATTTCTACCTCATGAACCCCAGTTTGTTTATAAGGGTCATGATGACTTCTTGGGTTTTCTTCTGGCTTTGAAATTCTTGATCGTTGCTCAGAGCAAGATACCCTGCTTCTGAAGTCATTCAGATTTGATTGTATATTCTGCCCCATATTGGAACAGACTCTACTGCATAAGTCTAGAATTGCCCGGTTTGCTAGTTAACAACCTGAAGATCACGAATTGGAGGCTGTTTTTCTCCTCCTATCAGAATCTGATTAGGAAAATTTTGCAATTTGGGGACAGGTGAGATGTTCAGAAGACATCTTGCTCAAAGAATTCTTTCATTCCCTGTCCTGAAACCTTTTGGGCTACAAGTACCCAGTTTAGTGTCTGACACTGAGTAGCTGCCCCAGGCATGTAGCCCCTCCCTCTCACTAGAGGGAGGTCATAGAGGGCTCTTGGCAAGTATTTGTGACTGTTTGAGCAAGACCCTAGATGGCTTTAAATGACATTGGTCCAGGGACATTCTCTGAAGGCTCAGTCAGTACTCAACCACTTCCCCATTGGGCCACAGATCAGCCTTTATTGGCTGCCCCTTGGAATTGTTGATTTCTCAGGCTGCTTTCTCAGACCTTAGGGCTGTCTCTTCTTTTAGTGACCCTTTAAAACTTTCCTATTGTGGATTCCATTTTCCCAGGTTCCTAACCACTTTTTCACATGATAGGCTCTCTCTCTCTCTCTCTCTCTCTCTCTCACACACACACACACACACACACACACTTGGAGTGATCACAGTCTAAAAATTCATTCTGTCAGAGAAAACCAGTAACTTCAAAGCTCCCATCAGATGCTAGGGGTTATGGCACTTTTGTTTAGGAAAATACTGGATTGGTCATTTTAGTAAAAAAGAAAAAAAAAGAGGTGATGGCTCCCAAAATGATTTAGAGGAAAAGATGAAGACAAAGTGCTAGATTACTTTGAGTAATAAAATTGAGGGAGTGTGGGTTTTCTTGAGTCATAGCTTGATCGACCCCTGAGACCATGAGAAGAGGAAGGACGGTAGAAAAGTCTTTTTAAATAATGAAACATAGAAAATTGTTCATGACAAAGAAAAAAATAACCAGTGAGAATTCTCTGTGGCACGACCAAGAAACTTCAACAAGTTTGCCTAATACTCAACGAGAAGCTTTTCTTTTGGAGCTATAGTCTCCTTCTATGAAACTCAAGTTTTTAGTAAAAGTTTATCCCATGAAATAGTGGTGAAAGTGTTGCTTTGAGTGTTTGAATGAAGGTGGGGAAGATGGTGGCCAAAGGTGCGGGGGAGAGCTAAGGAAACAGGTCAACACCTTTAGGAAGCAAGATGGGAAATAGGACTGGAAAATCAGCAACAGAGGAATTTAGAGTAGGATGAAGCAGGAAACCATGCCTCCTGGACACTAAAATATTGGAGGAGAGCATTGACAGGAAATGGTAAATAACCGTGAAAAGGGTGAACCCTGATGGACTTGGAGACATTTGGATTATATAGATGGGACATCTACTCACACAATTATGTGCCTAATATTTGGCATCATGTGACACATTGGATGAGGTTGTGTACTTCTGAACCATTAAACCTATAGCTGCACATTAAAATCCAATGTTGCGCTTTAAAAAATACTTTGCTTTGTCCACTCCCAGACAGTCTGCTTTAATTGGTCAGATGTGAAGCCTAACCCTCATGTTTTAAAAAGATCTCAAGTGATTCCTAAGGTTCAGGTGGATTTGAGAAAAATAGACCAAATTGTGATTTTCTTTTAGGTTAGTTGCATCCAAATGATTTTTACTCATTTCTATTTTAGTTTTAATTATAGAGGCTTAAAAAAGTAATCTGGGAGGTATATCAGCAAAAATAATTCCCAAGTTAGATTTATAAACATTGAAAATTTATACCTCTGACAGTTAACATTTTAAAGCAATATGTGACAGGGCATGGTAAAATGAGTAGTCACTAAACCTGGAGTCTAGTTTGATTCAGACCAGCACAATGTATTGAAAGTTTAATATCCTTATCTGTCAAATAGGGCTAATCATGACATCTGCTCAATGTATCTCATAATTTTGTAATTAAACAATACAGCAAAAGATGCAAACATATTTGATAAAATTCAAAAGTTTTATAGAAGTGTGGGGTATTCTTGCTTTGGATTTTTTTTGTAATCCCATTTAGCCCCATTCATGAAGGATTGTGTATATATATCTATAAATATAAGGTATATATACATACATGTAATTATGTGAATATAATTATATATGTTTTTATGTAATGATATAAATATATTTTATAATATATTATGATATAATAATAATTAATCAATACTACAATTAATAACTAATCAATGATATAATATATGCAATATTTATAAACATTCAACATTATATTTATAAATATATGTTGTATATTAAATATTTATTTATATGTACATATATACTCAGAAATAGATGTAAATACAGCACATATACACATATAGGTGTATATATAAGCAATAACCACTGCAAGTTTGAAGCAAAGGTGTTCCTAGGAAGCACTATGCCATGCACAGAGAAACCACTCAACCACAGGTGCTTATAAGTCCCAGAACAGCAGTTATCTGCAGCCTCACCTTTGCATTGACAAGGCTTCCTGATATGTCCCTAAAGATGACCAAATGAGTTTCATGCTGTTTCTGTTTCTGCCCTTGGCACTTCTGTGAAAATTATTTCTAGGTAGGGGATTGTTGTAACTTAGGATCTTTAAGATGAAGAGAACCCCTTCATTGATTAGGAGAGATGCAAGATAGAAATCATGATTTTATTACTTACTACTCCAGAGGGTACATGGCACACCTGGAGCCTGGAAAAGATACACATGGAGGTAGGGAGTCAGAGAGCAGGTGGAGAGACACAGAGAGAGAGAGAGAGAGAGAGAGAGAGAGAGAGAGAGAGAGAGACACCAACCATAGACCAATGACTTTACTTGTCCCGGGTGTTATCCAAGCAGGTTTCCCATGGAGACTTTAAGCTGGTGAGTTTAGAACAAGCAGGCATGAATTCCAGAAGGTCATGCTGTGACTGACAGGTGGTTACAGTGACACAACTGACAGTCCATGAGGGATGTGGGGGTCAGCAGAGCCAATTTAGCAGGTTGTATCTAGCTGCCCATAGACCATTAGGAGGAAGTTGAATAAAGCAGATATCTGGATCAACCACACTGAGAAACTGGAGGAGGGTGTAGAACTCGAAACTGCATCAAGGATGATTGAGCCCTACTTCTGGTACGAGAAAGTTAACTTTATATTCAAAATGGTTGCTGAGGTAACATAAAGTTATCATTCACCTTAGAAATATTAGCAAGAAGGTAGTGTGGGGTGAAGTGACCTGGAGAGCCACAGACACTTTCCTAGCTCTCAGACAAAAGCTTTTATATGGATGTTGCAAAGAGTTTTTTAGAGGGGCCACTGCCAGAAGATGTGTGGTCTTAAGCTATTTTAATTCTTCTCAATCCCAGTTTATCTCCGTCCCCATGTTGGAACTCTCAGTTCTGGGCTCTTCTTCCCTGTTTAGGGTTAGAGACTCTCTTATGAGGCCTTGGACTCTCCCTGGTAGGAAAGAAGTGTCATGTCTAACAAGGCTTTTGTGTGTGTGTGTGTCAGGAAGGGGCTGACCCAGGAAGAGCACAGCAGCTCTGTTGTGGACCAAAGAGGAAGCTCTGTAAGAATGATCTAATGGTAAAAAAATGGGTGTTGGTGGTTGTGTTAAGTCACATTAGGATAGTTTAGTAAAAACACAAAAAGAACATGGTGGCTGCCTTTCTTGCACAACAGCTTAGAATGTACTTTTCTCGTAGTACCATCCTCAGACAGTATTAAGAAATCTGGAATGAAGAACATAGGTTTAGGCCCTGATTTCTTTGCTTGTTAGATCTCTTCTTTCCTCCTCTATCTTAGGGTTTTTCAATGTAGTTAAGGTTCAGGGTTAAAGCTGGCATATGAAAAAATTACTCTGGGTCTTGCTCAGGTCAGGGTGCAATTTTTCTTTTTTTTTTTTCATTAATCAGTATTTTTTATTATGGTTTTGTGGGGTACAGT
>NW_007246491.1:523318-525371 GCF_000164805.1 Carlito syrichta
CCAGCAGCTGTTATTTTTGAGTTGTTGATAATTGCATTCTGACTGGAGTTAGTTGGTATCTCAGTGTGGTTTTGATTTGCATCTCCTGATGATTAGTGAGGTTGAGCATTTCTTCATGTGTTTGTTGGCTGCTCGAATGTCTTCTTTTGTGAAGTGTCTGTTCATGTCTTTTGCCCATTTTATAATGGGGTTGTTTGTTTTCTTCTTTTCAGTACGCTTCAGTTCCTTGTAGATCCAGGATGTTAAGCCTTTGTCAGACCTAGAGTTGGCAAATACTTTTTCCCAGTCTGTAGGCTGTCTCCCTGCTCTCTCGATGGTTTCTTTGGCTTTGCAGAAGCTTGTCAGTTTAATAAGGTCCCATTTGTCTATCTTCTCTCTTAAGTCCTGTGGGTTTCGGGTTTTGTACAGGAATTGGATGCCAGTTCCGATTTCCATGAGAGTATTTCCTTCCTTTTCTAAGGTTCTTATGGTTTGAGGTTTTACATTTAGGTCTCTGATCCATTTGGAGTTAACCTTTGTGCATGGGGATAGATAGGGGTCCTGTTTCAATCTTCTGCATGTGGTCAGCCAGTTTTCCCAGCACCATTTACTGAATAGGTTCTCCTCTCCCCATTGGTAGGTGGTGGGGGCTTTGTCAAAGATGAGTTGGTTGAGAAATTGAGGTTTTGCTTCTGGAATCTCAATTCTGTTCCATTGATCTATATGCCTGTTCCTGTACCAATACCAAGCTGTTTTGATGATTGTAGCTTTATAGTAAAGTTTGAAATCTGGTATTGTGATACCACCTGCTTTGTTTTTTTTGCTGAGGATTGTTCTGGCTATTCTTGGATGTTTGTGTTTCCATATGAATTCCTGTGTTGTTTTTTCTAGGTCTGAGAAGAATGTTGTTGGTAATTTAATGGGTATTGCATTGAATTTGTAGATTGCCTTAGGTAAGATGGACATCTTCACAATGTTGATTCTTCCGATCCATGAGCATGGGATATTTTTCCACTTGTTCATGTCGGCTTTGATTTCTTTGAGCAGTGTTTTGTAATTTTCATTGTAAAGGTCTTTCACGTCTCTGGTTAGGAAGATGCCAAGGTATTTCAATTTTTTTGTGGCTATTGTGAATGGAACTGTGTTTTTTATTTGGGTTTCTGTTTGTTTATTATTGGTGTAGAGAAATGCGATTGTCTTTTGTACATTTATTTTGTATCCTGAGACTTTTCCAAAGGCTTTTATCGATGTAAGGAGGCCTTTGACAGATTCTCTTGGGTTTTCAAGGTACACCATCATATCATCTGCATAGAGAGATAACTTGACTTCCTCTTTTCCTATTTGAATACCTTTGATTGCCTCCTCTTCTCTGATTGCTTTAGCCAGGACTTCCAATACTATGTTGAACAGGAGGGGTGAGAGTGGGCATCCTTGTCTAGTTCCAGTTTTCAGGGGAATTGGTTCCAATTTTTGTCCATTTAGGAGTATGCTGGCTGTGGGTTTCTCGTAGATGGCTTTTACTATTTTGAGGTATGTTCCCCGTATGCCTAGATGTTCAAGGGTTTTTATCAAGAAGGGGTGCTGGATTTTATCAAAAGCTTTTTCTGCATCTAGTGATATGATCATGTGGTTTTTGTTTTGACATCTGTTGATGTATTTAATTACATTTATGGTTTTATGAATATTGAACCAGCCTTGCGTGCCAGGAATGAAGCCTACTTGGTCATGATGGATGATTTTGAGATGTATTGCTGAATCCACTTTGCTAGGATTTTGTTGAGAATTTTAGCATCTATGTTCATCAAAGATATTGGCCTGTAGTTCTCTTTCTTTGTTGGATCTTTACCTGGCTTGGGTATTAATGTGATGTTGGCTTCATAAAATGATTTGGGGAGAGTTCCATCTTTTTCAATTGCCTGGAATACCTTCAGTAGGATTGGTATCAGCTCCTCCTTGAATGTCTTGTAGAATTCTGCTGGAAAGCCATCAGGACCAGGGCTTTTTTTTGTAGGAAGCTTTCTTATTACGTAGTCAATTTCTTTGATTGTTATTGGTCTATTTAGGGTCTCAATTT
>NW_007246492.1:0-34412 GCF_000164805.1 Carlito syrichta
ACTGAGATACTACCTAACTCCAGTCAGAATGGCAATTATCAATAACTCAAAAAATAATAGCTGTTGGAGAGGGTGTGGTAAAAAGGGAACACTCCTACACTGTTGATAGGTGTGTAAACTAGTGCAACCTCTGTGGAAAGCAGTGTGGCGATTCCTAAAAGCTCTAAACATCAACCTCCCATATGATCCCGCAATCCCCCTACTGGGAATATACCCTAAAGAACTCAAATCACTCTATAAAAAAGATACCTGCATACGAATGTTTATTGCAGCATTGTTCACAGTAGCAAGAACCTGGAACCAACCACGCTGTCCATCAAAAGAGGACTGGATTAAAAAAATGTGGTACATATACACGATGGAATACTATGCAGCCATAAAAAAGAACAAAATCGTGAATTTCGCAGCAACCTGGATGGAACTAGAGTCTATAATACTGAGTGACCTCTCATAGAAACAAAGATCTGAGTATCACATATTCTCACTCATATAGTGCACCTTGATCATCCAACGCACTACCATAAGAAAATGACTGACAGTGGTGGGAAACCATGGGGGGGGGTGGGACTAATGGTAGTTAACATCTGTCTGGGGATGGGGAGACACCTGTTATCAACAAGGGGGCCTAAATGAAGCATATTTGTATACCTAATCCTTAACCGTAGCCCACAATATCAAAATAAAAAATATTGATTAAAAAAAAACAAACTAAGATTAATATGTTAATGACTCTAATTAAAAAATAGATAACATGCAGAAACAGATGGTTCATGTAAGCAAAGAGACAGAATCAAAAGGAAATTCTAGAAATAAAAAACAGTAACAAAAATGAAGAATGTCTCTTATGGGCTCATCAATAGACTAGACACTGCTGAGAAGAGAATCCATGAGTCTGAAGAAAAGTCATAGAAACTTTCAAAACTGAAAGGCAAAGAAAAAAAGAATGAAAAATTTGGACTAGAGTATTCAAGAGCTGTGGGATAATTATATAAGGTAAAATATAAACACCAGAACAAGAAGAAAAAGGAACAGAAGAAACAATATTCGGAACAATAATTATTGAAAACTTCTGGCCAGGCTCGGTGGCTCAGCCTATAATCCTAGCACTTTGGGAGGCCAAGGCGAGTGGATTGCCTATGCCTGCAGGTTCAAGTCCAGCCCGGGCAACTTGGTGAGACCTCGTCTCTACAATAAATCGAAAATTAGCCTGGTGTGGTAATACACACCCGTAGTTCCGGCTACTTGGAAGACTGAGGTGGAAGGATCACTGGAGCCCAGCAGGTTGACGCTGGAGTGGTCATGGGCATCCTACTGCACTCCAGCCTGGGCCACGAAGTGAGACTCCAACTCAAAAAAAAAAAAAAGAAAACTTCCTATGATTAATGATAGTCACCAAACCACAGCTCCAGGAAACTCAGGATACACACACACACACACACACACACACCCCTTCACCTAGGCATACCATATTTAAATTGCATAAAATCAAAGACAAAGTCTTTTTAAAAAGCAAGAGGAAAACATCATCGTACATAGAGGAGCAAAGGTAAGAATTATATTGGATTTCTCCTCTGAAAGCAGGGAAGCAAAAGAAATTGAAATATTTACAGTGTTGAAAGAAAATAACCACCATCCTAGAATTTTGTATCCAGCAAAATTATCATCCAAAAGTGAAGGGAAAAAAAAGATTCTCAGACAACAAACATTGAGGGAAATTTTTGCCAGTAGAACAGTCTTATAAGAAATGTTAAGCTATTTAGACATAAGAGAAATTATATAAGTGCTACATAAGGAATAAGTGAGGGTAAAATATTTTATTTTTCTTATTCTTAATTGATCTAACAGATAACAGCTCAAAATAAAAATACCAACAATAAAGCTGGGCTGGGTGGTTCAGCCTGTAATTCCGCACCTTTGGGAGACTGAGGTGAGTGGATTGCCTGAGCCCATGGGTTCCAGACCCGCCTGGGCAATTGGCGAGACCACATCTCTACAATAAATTTTAAAAAATGAGCCGGGTGTGGTAGCACACACCTGTAGTTCCAGCTACTTGGAAGACTGAGGCGGAAGGATCACCGGAGCCCAGCAGGTTGAGGCTGCGGTGGCCGGGAGCGGCCACTGCACTCCAGTCTGGATGACAGAGTGAGACTCCAACTCCAAAAAAAAACAAAAAACCAACAATAAAAGAAAGATTAAGATGGTTGATGAGAGGCAGCTAGAATGTGTTTCTCCTACAGAATAAACCAAGATAGAGTTTTTTCGGTACCCAGAGAGAAATGGGACCAGCAGCACACCCCACAACTCATCAAAGAAGCAATAATCACACAGGGCAAAGAAGAGGAAAATCCATCAACATGGGTTGAAACTAACTGGACTTCACCTGTATCACAGCACAGACTATGAGCAGCCTGCAGACACAGTGGAGAAGATGAGTGAGGGGAATTCAGGATTTGTGTGTTCTTGCCATGGACTTGGAGGGCCTCCTGAGCTTTGCAATATTCCACTCCCTCAGGGGAAACTGTCTTACCCACAACCACGTTCTGCTGAAACCCACATGGAATAGTATAGGAAAAAAATAACAAAAAAGCCCTGAGCAGCTCTAGCCTTCATATCTCAGGAACTCATTCCTTTCTGGCAGTTACTTTCTAGTAGGCCTGGGAGGGGACAGGCCCTAAGGGCAAACTCAGCACTAGCAGACAGTTTCTAGCTAAGGCAGGCTGCCATGAGAGCATGTAAGGCCCTGAGGCCAGCTGCACTTTGACTTTCAGAACACAGACTGCCTGAGGCTAATGAGGAGCAACTGGGTGGGACTTATTGACCGAGCAACCTTTCATTCCCAAAGTAAACTTTTTTTACCTTCTGCATAACATCAGTATTACCCTAGTGGCCAGGGACTCCCTCCCAATCCCAAGGAGGTAGCCAAGCATGCACATAAGTGGGGAACTTGAGTTCCTTTCCCCTTGCACTTCCCTCAAAGACTCAGAAGAGAGAATTTGGGTAATCCCCATGGCACCACACATCATCTAGGCTGGCTGGGCACTTCCTTGGAGCAACACACACCAAGCAGAAAGCCCATAGCCAGCATCACAGCTGGCTTTTTTTCACAAGTGCCACTTCCTGACCAGAGGTCAACAGCACAGCCTGTCACACCTGATATACCACAGCTTTGGAGAAGGTTTGATCCTAGAACCCAGCTAACACAATTATCCAAGTCACACCAGCTTTTCAGGACACCTTGAGCCTATGCAGGTACTCAGCATAGGACCACCACAGCTGACAATTAACAAACTCACCACACCAAGGCTATCTATAGCCAAGCGAAGCCTATAAGTGTCTGCATTAGCCAACCTTAAATAAGGAGAAATAGTCTACCTAAATGAGAAGGAACCAGAAAAATATTTCTGACAATATGAAACAATAGTTCTTCAACACCTCCAAAAGACTACACTAACTCTTCAGCAATGGACCCTAACAAAATGAAATTTTTGAAATTCCAGACATAGGATTTAAAAAGTTGATTATAAAATTGTCCGATGAGATTCAGGAAAAAGTTGAAAACTAACATAAAGAAATTTAAAAATTCAAGGCATGAATGAAAAATTCTCCAAAGAAATAGACACCTTAAAAAAAAAAAACTGAAATTCTAAAATGAAAGCATCATATGGGAATTACAAAATGCAGTGGCAAGTTGAAACAGTAGATTAGAACAAGCAAAAGAAAGGAATCTCAGAACCAAGGCTTTATAGTAAACCCAGACAACAATAAAGAAAAAAAATCAAGAAAATGAAATAAAGTCTCCAAGAAATGTAGGATTATGTAAAATGTCCAAATTTAAGAATCATGAGTCTTCCTGGGGAAAAAGATAAAACTATCGATTTGGAAACATATTTGAGGGAATAATGGAGGAAAACTTCCCTGGTTTTGCCACAGATTTAAACATTCAGATACAAGAAGCCCAAAGAACTCCCAGAAGATTCATTGCAAAGTGGTCATTCCCAAGACATGTATGAGGAGGTTCCCCCAACCCCCCCCAAAAAAACAATTTATTTATTTTAAAAGTGCATATTTATTTTTATATATTTAAACTTCAGTTATCTTCAAAGTACTTTCCATTTGATGCAATACATCTATCAAGATGGTTTTTCCACTGCTCAGAACAGTTTTTGAACTCATCCATTTTGGTACCTTTTAGTGCTTCTGCTATTTTTTGCTTCAACTCTTCCACATTGTCAAAATGGTTCCCTTTGTGGACTTCTTTCATCTGGAGAAACAAAGAAAAAAAAGTCACTCAGGGCAAGATCAGGTGAATAGAGATAGTGGGTCAGGGAGGCATGCTTGTTTTGGTCAAAAACTGCTGAACACTCAGTACAGTGTGGGCAGGTGTGCTCATAAATCACCTATCATGAAATGAGTAAAAACGTTGAAAAAAAACCTCCAGAAAAAAAAATTCACTGAGGTGGAACACAGTCTCTCACAACACTAACTAGAGCACTGATGCTGATGGGTTCCTAGAATGCTTACCTAACGGGAGAAGCCTGTACAACGAGGGGCATGCCCTCCAGAAACTAATTCCATGTTTTCTTGGGGGGGGGTCCTCCCTTGTAATCATCAGGTTATACAAAGTTAGCGTGAAAGAAAAAAAATTTTAAAAGTAGTGAGACAAGAGCATCAAAGAATTTACAAGGGCAAACCTACAACACGAATGACAGATTTCTCAGAAGAAACCCTATAAGCCAAAAGGACTTGGGACCCCATCTTCAATCGCCTCAAACAGAGTAACAGCCCACCAAGGATCTTGCATCCCAAAAAACTAAGTTTCATAAATGATAGAGAAATGAAGTCTTTCTCAGACAAGCAAACGCTGAGAGAATTTTTCAGCAATATGCCAGCTCTACAAGAATTACTCAAAGGAGTTCTGACTACAAAACCAAAAGATCAAAACACACCAATAGAAAAACACTGGAATCCCAAAGCTTACAGGGGCTTATGGAACACCAACACAATAGAGAAAAATCAGTCAATAAATAAAGCAACTGGATAACAACAAGCATGATGAATGGAATAGTACTTTATATATTATTATTAACCCTGAATGTAAATCATCTCGATGCCCCATTAAAAAGATATAGACTGGAAGAATGGATTTTAAAAAACACAATCCAAATATCTGCTACCTTCAAGAGACCCACTTAACACACAAAGACTACTACAGACTCAAGATAAAGAGATGGGAAAAAATATTCTATGCAAATGGAAACCAAAAATGGGCAGGAGTTGCCATTCTTATATCAGATTAAAAAAAAGACTTTAAATTAACAACAGTAAAAAAAAAAAAAAAAAAGACAAAGATGACTATTATATGATAAGGGGATCAATCCAACAAGAGGAAATCATAATTTTAAACATATATGCACCTAACACTAGAGAACCCAACTTTATGAAACAAATTCTAATAGACCTACAAAAACAAAAAAGAGACAGCAACACAGTAAGATGGATACTTCAACACGCCATTGAAAGCCATAGACAGATCATCAAACAATAGATACATTGTATTTGCCTTGGGAGTGACTGTTTTGCAAGGCAGAAAGTCAACAAAGAAATAGTGGAGTTAAATTGGACTCTAAGCAGGCTCAGTGACTCAGCCTGTAATCCTGCGCCGTGGGAGGCTGAGGTGAGTGGATTGCCTGAGCCTGTGGGTTTGAGACCCGCCTGGGCAACTTGGCGAGACCTCATCTCTACAATAAATTAAAAATTAGCCAGGCCTGGTAGCGCGCGCCTGTAGTTCCCGCTACTTGGAAGGCTGAGGCGCAAGGATCACCAGAGCCCGGAAGGTCAAGGCTGCGGTGACCGGGAGCGACCACTGCACTCCAGTCTGGGTGACAGAGTAAGACTCCAACTCAAAACAAACAAACAAAAATACATAAATAAATAAATAAAATAAATTGGACTCTAGGCCAAATGGAACTAACAGATATCTACAAAGTATTCCAAAGTTGTGCTCAGAGGAAAATTTATAGCAGTTACAGCCTACATTAATAAGACTGAAAGAACACATATCGACAACCTAACATCACCTCTCAAGGAACTAGAAAAACATGAACAAACCAAACCCAAAGCTAGCAGAAGAAAAGAAATAACAAAGATCAGAGCAGAACTAAATAAAATTGAAATAAAAAGCAATAGAAAGAATCAATGAAACAAAAAGATGGTTCTTTGAAAAGACAGACAAAATTGATAGACCCCTGGAATAGAGAATATTCAGCTTAGCTCATCAAACCACCTAATCTTGAATCAGTAATCAATAGAAACCCTAAACAGACCAACAAAAAGTAGTGAAATTGGAACAGTACTTAAAAGTCTCCCCTCCACCAAAAAAAAAACGTCCAGGATCTGATGAACTCACAGTCAAATTCTACGAGACTTTCAAAGAACAGGTACTGATTTTACTGAAGCTATTCCCCAAGACTGGAGAGGAGAAAATTCTAACTAATTGTATGAAGTCAGTATTACCCTGACACCAAAGGCAGGAAAAGATATACCCCAAAATAAAACAACACACCAATATCCCGGATGAAAACAGATGTGAAAATCTTCAACAAGATATTAGCAGACCAAATTCAATAGCACATTAAAAAAAAGAAAGTAATCCACCATGATCAAGTGAGTTTAACCCAGGGAAGAAAGGATATGATTCAACAAATGCAAGTCAATAAACATGATCTACCACATAAACAGAATTTAAAACAAAGATCATATAGTCATTTCAATAGACACAGAAAAAGCAGTTGATAAAAATCCAGCATCCCTTTATGATAAAAGCCCAGCAAAATAGGCATAGAGAAAACATTCCTCAAAACAATAAAAGCCATATACAACAAACCCATAGCCAATGTCATCTTGAATGGAGAAAAGCTGAACATTCTCCCCCTCAGAACTGGAAGAAAGCAAAGATGCCCAATTTTACCACTACTGTTCAACCTAGTACTAGAAGTCTAGACAGAGCAATCAGGCAAGAGAATGAAATAAAGGTATCCAAACTGGAAAAGAAGAATTCAAACTACCTCTGTATTCCAACGATGTGATCATATACCTAAAGAATCCTGAAGAGTCCTCCACAAGCCTCTTGGCCTCGATAAATGAATTTGGTAAAGTTTCAAGATATAAAATCAACACACATTAGTCAGTAGCTCTGGTATACACCAATAGTGACCAAGCTGAGAATCAAATCAAGAATGAAATTCCATTTACAATAGCAGCCAAAAAAGCAAAAATACCTAGGGATACATTTAATCAAGGAGGCGAAAAGTCTCTACAAGGAGAACTACAAAACTCTGATGAAAGAAATTGTAGAGGACACAAACAAATAGAGAAACATCTCATGCTGATAGATTGGAAAAATGAACATTATTAAAATGACCAAATTACCCAAAGTAATCTACAGATTCAACACAATCCCTACCAAACTACCTACATTATTTTTCACACAATTAGAAGAAACAGACCTAAACTGTGGAACCAAAAACAGACCCAGATAACCAAGGTAATCCTAAGCAAAAAGAACAAATCTGGAGGCATAACATTGCCTGATTTCAAGGCTATAGAAATCAAAACAGCATGGAATCATCATAAAAGCAGACACATGGACCAATGGAAAAGAATAAAGAATACAGAAATAAACCCAAATATCTACAACCAACTGATCTTTGACAAAGCAGACAAACATATACATTAGGTAAAGGAGACATTATTTAACAAATGATGCTGGGAAAATTAGATTGCCACATGCACAAAAATGACACTCGATCCTTATTTCTCCCCATATACAAAAATTAACTCAAGATGGATAAAATACTTAAATGGAAGGCCTGGAATCATAAAAATCCTAGAAGAAAATCTAGGAAAAACTCTTCTGGACATCAGCCTAGGAAAAAAAAAATTTATGGATAAAACACCAAAAGCAAAAATAAATCAGTGGGACTTAATTAAACTAAAAATCTTCTGCACAGCAAGAGAAATAATCAACAGAAAAAATAGCCAGCCTACAGAATGCGAGAAGATATTCACAAACTATACATCTGATAAAGGACTAAGAACTTAAACAAATCAGCAAGGAAAATGCAAATAACCCCACTAAAAAGTGAGCAAATGGCAGACATCTTTCAAAAGAAGATATACAAATGGCCAACAAACATGTTTAAAAATGCTCAACATCACTAATCATCAGAGTAATGCAAATTAATGAGATACCACTTTACACCAGTCAGAATGCTATTTAAAAATAAAAAAACAATAGATGCTGGCACAGATGTGGTGAAAAGGAAATACTTATGTGCTGTGGGTGGGGGTGTAAATTAGCGCAACCTCTATGGAAATTGGTATGAAGATTTCTCAAAGAACTAAAAGTAGATACCATTTGATCCAGCAATTCCACTACTAGGTATCTAACCAAAGGAACAGAGGTCATTCTATTAAAAAGGCACCTGCACTCACATATTCATTAAACTCAATTTATAATTTCAAAGATGTAGAATAAGATAAATGCCTGTCAGCCGATCAGTGGATAATGAAAATGTGGTATATATACACTACAGAGTACTGTTCAGTCATCAAAAGGAATGAAAAAATGTCCTTTGCAGAACTTGAATGGAATTGAGAAAAACCATCCTTAGAGAAGTATCACAGGAAGAGAAAAGCAAGCACTACTTGTTCTCTCTTATAAGTGGGAGCTAAACTGAGAATCTGCACAGGCATGTAGAATGGTATAATGGATATTGGAGACTCAGAAGGGGGTGGAGAGAAAAGGTAGAGAGACAAAATAATCATCTAGAAGATACAACGTGCACAGATGGGAGTGGTGGGTACACTCAAAGCCCAGATCTCTTCACCACTATACAATGCAACCACATAATCTAAAACTATTTGCACTTTCTAAAGCTATTGAAGGAAAGAAAAAAAATATAATGAATGTATACCTATATATGAAATTATATGCTATATGGTGGATATTTCATTAACCACTGATCAGCTGATCTATATTTTATATCCGTGATCCCCAACCTTTTTGGCATCAGGGACTTGTTTTGTGGAAGACAATGTTTCCATGGGAAGTGGTGGGCAGCGGGATCATCAGGCATTAGTTTCCTATAAGGCATGCACATCATAGATCACTTACTTACATATGCAATCCACAGTAGGTTTCGTGCACCTATGAGAATTTAATGCCAGCACTGATCTGACAGAAGACAGAGCTCCACTCACCACTCACCTCCTGCTGTGTAGCTTGGTTCCTAACAGGTCAGGGACTGTACTGGTCCATGGCCCAAGGGTTGGGGACCCCTGTTTTATATACACATATAATATTTTAAAATTTAAAAATACCAAAAATGTATTCAGGGATTATAGCTTATGGAGAAGTAAAATTAAGATGGAAATGTTACTGGGGATGAGAAGGAGGACATGAGAAAACTGTGCTATAAGATATCTGTATTCTGTGAAAGTAATATAGTGTTGTTTGAAAGTTAACTTGGATTAGTTGTAAGAATATATTGGAAACTCAAAGAGCATCCACTTTAAAAAGCTTTAAAAAATATGTATAATGGTATGCTAAAAGGAGAAGAAAAAGGAATCTTATAAAGTACTCAATCAAAAAGGGAAAGGCAGAAAGAGCAGAAGACCAAGGAAATAGTAACAAATATGATTGATATTTATAAAATTATATCAAAATTGCCTTAATTGTCCATGGTCTCAATACACCAAAAAGATGGAGACTAACAGCATGGATAAAAAACAAGACCCAACTATATGTATCTACAAGAATCTCATTTTTAAATAGAAAGATACAGATAGACTAAAGATATATCCTTCTAACACAAATCAAAAGAAAACTGGAGTAGACATGTTAATTTCAAACAAAAACGTCAGAGCAAGGGAATTAGCACTAATGAGGAGACTGTGGCAGGAGTAGCTGATAGATAAGAGAAAGCAAGTCATTTCATCTTTTCCTGGATTGGAAGCCCAAGTTACATCATGGGCTCAGATGTTTTGGATGACCAGGAGGCTAGGAACATTAATGGATCTGGGTTCCTGTTGGTGGAGACAAGCAGCCTGATCCATGTGACTTGAGGCAGTTGTGTCTTTCCAAGTTTGGAAACCATGTGAGAATTCTCTTCCTTCCTGTGGCCCTTCTGCTTCCACCCACATCTCTTCCCACTCTCAGTCCCAGTGCTGAAGGCTAACCATCTCTTTTGGCTAGGCGCTCCCTCCTACACTTGGGTGCAGACCCGGTAGGCTGAGCACTTTCCCCTCGCCTGTCCAGCCAGACATGGATTCATCTCATTGAGTTCACTTAGAAACTGCTCTTCCAGTCGGGCATGGTGTCTCAGCTTGTAATCCCAGCAATTTGGGAGGCCAAAATGAGAGGATGGCTGAGCCCAGGGATTCAAGACCAGCCTGGACAACTTGGTGAGACCTCATCTCTAAAATAAATAAATAAAAAATAAGCCAGGTGTAGTAGTGCACGTCTGTGGTTCCAGCTACTTGGAAGGCTAAGGCAGAAAGATTTTCTAAGCCCAGCAGGTCGAGGCTGCGGTGGCCATGAGTGTAACACTACACTCCAGCCTGGGCAACAGAGTGAGACTCCAACTAAAAAAAAAAAAAAGAAAGAAAGAAAAGAAACTACTCTTTCTCACAGCCACCCACCCTGGCAGCCCTCTGACAAGCCTGGGATCTGTTCATTAGTCCATGGTCCCATCAGCAGGTGCACTCTTGACAAGTCACTCAGGCAGTGCTACAGCCAGGTTAGTGTCTGAAAGTTTATGTGCGGTGACATCACGAATGACCCCACCTCTCAGGGACATGGCTGCTCAAAAGAGATGGGACACTTTCTCATCAGAAAGCATAGCTCCCAGCCCAGTTCAAATCTAGTCATTAGAAATAGGTTTTCTCAAAACGCTGGGGGTCAGAAGCATAGACACAGTGTGCCTCAATGTTCTTATCTGTAAAATGGAGATATCTACTCAAAAGACAGAAAACATTTACTCATTTGACGGATTCGTATTGGTCACTCCTCTTGTGTCGGGGTGCTGACCTCTGGCTACAGCAGTGAGCACGCAGTGCACAAGAAAACTCCCTGCGCTTGTGGAGTTTGCATTTTCATGAGGAAAGCAGACAACCAATAGACAAATGAGGAAAGATTTGGTATACTACATGATGGTAAGTGCTAAGGAGAAAAATAAAGCAGGGAAGATGGAAGTGACAGGAGCTGAGTGGAGAGTGGTAAAATGTCAGATCAGGCGTCCAGAGAAGCATCACCAGGGCAGGTGACACACTCTGTGATATCTAGGGCAAGAGCGTTCCTGGCAATGTGATCAATGGGAAAGCTGTCAAAAAGTTTAAAGCCCTCTATGTGTGTGCAAGTGAGGGAGAATTAATCTGACATCTTAAGTATTTCATGAGTTTATTATTTTTTCCTACTGTTTCCTCCAGGTTTTGTGGGGGGGAAAAATAAGACTATGATCTCGAATCAGAGCCATTTGACATGACTTCAGAAGT
This sequence comes from Carlito syrichta, assembly GCF_000164805.1. NCBI lineage: Eukaryota > Metazoa > Chordata > Mammalia > Primates > Tarsiidae > Carlito > Carlito syrichta. Next base: position 11,554 of record NW_007246492.1, read on the forward strand.
CAACAGACCAACCTCAAATGACCCCAAGAAGCCACATGTGGCAGTGAGGAAGTGGGAGGCATTTGTCTGCTTTCCCCATGGTCCACATCCATCCCTCTCATTTGTCTACCTGAGAAGCTGGTCATGTGACGCTTGCTTAGAGCTCACCATGGAGTTAAGCCACCTCCGGTTTGTGACTCAGGGACTGGCTTCCATAAGACACTTCTCAAATGCTAAATGCCGTCTTAGCTTAGGACCTGTGTCTGCTCAGCTTTGGTTTCTGATGGCCTCTGTTGTAAGCACAGCGTTCCTTCTGCTCTCTGCCACGCCTGCCACCCAGAGACACCCACAGATGTTGTCCGTATATTCAGAGCCATGGCAGTAGACAAAAACGCTTGGTCCCTTAAGACTGGGGCACCCTTGGTCTCAGTCAACACAATCATGCTTGACTCTACCTGCACCTGAGAAGTTCCCTAGCATGGGATTTTAACTACCCCCAATGCAGTGCCAAGAGCTGGCTCTGTAATGCCCCAGTGGCTGGCTTGAGTCAAAATAGCTCTCGGTGCCATGTGGCACCCATGTAAATAACAAGTTGGTTTGGTGTCACATAGACAATACTTGGATGGATGGGTTTTCCACTCCACACCCAGCTCAAGTTGGCACGAGTCTGGGTGGGGTCTGCCAAGTGAGTGGCCATGCCAGGGCCCTGCACACGTTGCTGTCTGCAGTGCTCGGAGCCTCCGTGGCCTGAGGTACTGGGTATGGAGGGTGGGAACAACTACAGGCGGCGAAGATGGGGAAGCCAACACTGAGTGTCAGTTCCCTAACCTGGAAAACCTTCCACGCTCCCCAAGTTGACCTTCATGTCCAAAGTAGAATTTGCCAGGGCTTTGGCATGCCTGTGCCTGTGTGTGCCTGACCAGGCTACAAAGGCTTTGTCGGAATCTGAGGTTAAGAAAGATAAAGGGCTGGGGCCGCCTGTCTGTCTGCGATGGACGTATTGCATAACAGCAGCTTTCTCTGATCTGCCTTGTGCCGGCTCTTGGTTTCTCCACTTCTTTCTTTCAGCTTTGTAATATAACACCCGGCCACTGGCTCCTTATCTCCACTGCCTCTCCCCGCCTCCCAACTCTCCTCCTTTCACAGAGAACAGAGACCACTCCTGACCTGAGTCCTCAACGATCCTGTCACTGCCCTTCACACCTTTATTTTCAGGCCTCACTGGTAGGCGATCCTATAGCCAAACAGAGGGCCTTAAACTGCCCATGCTGCCCCCACCCTCCTTCATCCAGCCTTAACCTCCTCCCTCTCTCAATTACAGGGTGTCTCTGGCAGGTCGCGTGACCTCAGAGGTTCTGGAACTCATCTCAGGGTGGGGACAGGGCCTGGATTTGAATATTTGGAGTTTTTTGGCTCCTCTATAAACTCGGGAAATATGAAAAACAAGTCTGTTGACATTCTTAGACGGCTTTTATATTTCGTACGCTCTTCTGGAGAAGGATAGCAAAGGGCCCTAGGTCATCAGGCCGAGCCCAGAGGAGAGGGGAAGCTTCTGGAGTTATAGTCTGCTGGGATCCCAGAATGGGCTGGCGGAGGGCAGTTTGATGAGCTAAGGTATGTGGGGCCCAGGTCAACACTTCTGGGCCTAAGGAGCCCCAAGTTACCAGCCCAGCCAGGGTATCATGGGAGCAGGTGGTTTCCAAGTATCCAAAACTTGAAAAGCATATCCTTTCCATCACAAGTTGACAATTTGGTTTGGGGGGGTGGGGGTGGTTGAGACAGGCTCTTACCCTGTCACCCAGATTGGAGTGCAGTGGCATGATCCCAGCTCACTACAGCCTCGACCTCCTGGAGGCTCAAGTGATCCTCCCACCTCATCCTCCCCAGTGGCTGGAACTACAGGCTCCCACTACCCACTACCACTTCTCCCACTACCACTTCTGGCTAAATTTTATTTTTTGTAGTGATGAGGTCTGGCTATGTTGCTCAGGCTAACTCGATGGATTCTCCCACCTCGGCCTCCTGAAGTGCTTAGATTACAGGCATGAGCCCCTGCCCAGCCATAAATTGACAATGTGTGTTATAAAGAGATCCCCCACCTGCTTCCTTTGCTCCTTCCAAGAAGGAAGACTATGCTTTGAAACGAGAAAATAAAAACGTCCTCCAACTAGCTATTCTCAAAGACATGAAAAGCAGTGAGCAGGGATTCCCCATCAGAGGTCCCAAACTGCTTTGTCTTCTCAGAGGTAGGAACAGAGATACCCATAACATTTAACACTGGTTGATGGCAATATTAGCATTCTTTGCTTTGGGTGGTATGTAACTGATACACTTAAAATGTTAACTTGTATGAAAATTAGGTCTGTCTCCTGACAAAATAAACTACTTACAATCACATACTTGAGTTTCTGGTGGCAAAGGGTGTTAAAAATTGGGGTGCAGTTCGTGATCCGCCTGGGCAAGTTGGCGAAACCTCATCTCTACAATAAATCAAAAAATTAGCCGAATGTGGTAGTGCGCGCCTGTAGTTCCAGCTACTTGGAAGGCTGAGGCAGAAGAGTCGCCGGAGCCCAGCAGGTCGAGGCTGCGGTGGCCGGGAGCGGCCACTGCATTCCAGTCTGGGCGACAGAGTGAGACTCCAACTCAGAGAAAAAAAAAAGAAGAAAATGCAAATGAGATTGTACTACATACCCACTAAAGTGACTAAAATTTAAAAGACTAACGTCACTAAAATCTGTAAAGCAACCAGAAATCTCATACATTACTGGGCTGAGGGGGGCTGGTATCAGTGGTACAACCACTTTGGAAAACTGTTTGGCAGTTTCTTAGAGGGTTAAACATGTATTCATTCTAGATACTTGCCTAATGGGAGTGAAAAACATACACCCATACAAAGGCTTGAACATAAAGATTCATCTTAACTTGTATTCATAACAGCCAGAAACTTTTAAAAACCCAAATGTTTATTGATAGAAGAATGGATATTAGGAACATTCATGATGAAATATTATTTCACACTATAAAGGAATAAACTACTGATATATACAACATGGTAGAATCTAAAACACATTATGTTGAACAAAAGACAACAGACATAGAAGAGTGCAGATTGTATGATTCCATTTATATGGAGTCCGATAACAGAAAATACCAATCCATAGTGACAGAGGACAGAAAGTAGTTTGGAGGGGGATGGACTAGATTAGAAGGGGACACGAGGGGACTTTGGGGGGATGGGAATGTTCCAGACCTTATTTCAGGCAGCGGTTACACAGGTGACCACTAAGTACAAAACTGAACCCTTAAGGTCTATGTATTTTATTGTGTGTTAGTTATGTCTCAATAAAATTTTAAATGGTCCCTCTTGGGTTAGCTACACACAGGCATGGCCTGGGAGGCCAGTTTCTTCCCCTCTGACTGAAACCTGAGCTCTGAGCTGATGAATTCCCCCAAAAGCCTGGGCCTAAGGGGTAAAGGTAATGGATAGTTTCAGCAAAACAACTTGCACCAAAAGCTATTTCCGCAGGGTGGCGTGGAAACAGACTGCATCTTTCCACCCCCACCCTAGCAGCATGCAGGCCCCTTATTTACTCTCTTTATCTGTTAAACTCAGAGAGGGAATGCCAGAGGGAATGCTTATCAGTGACCACCCAAACAGAAAGAGAACAACTCTCTGCAGAGTGCAGCCAGCTAAACAGGCTCAGGGTTCCAGGTCCTGCTGGGCAGGAGTGCAAATATCTACTATTAGGCATAGAGGACAGCTCCAGGGATAAACTGGCCCCTAATTTTAGAGTTCACTGAACCTCACAGAGGTTGACTTTAAAACTTTGGACCCCCATGATGTCCAGCACCGGGATCTGACCATCCCTGAGAACACAATGCTCCCCCGTCCTTTGACACCTGGAGTTCTGAAGGGCTGCACTCCTGGGGGGCACGGTGGGGTTGTGGCCAGCTTCCCCGCCCAGCACCTCTTCTGTGTCCTTCCCCCAGTGTCCCTCGGGCCCTGCCATTGCCCGCCGTGGCAGCTCAGTCATGACCAAGAGCAGGCTGGCACCCACCCACATGAACCCAGAGCTCAGCCATTGGCACTTCAGGCAGAGCCCTGCGAGTCCATGCACACCTGCATCCTGTGAGTAGGCAACTGGGGGGCGGGACCTGTTCTTGAGCCCCCAGAGCTGGAGCTGCTGACCTGACCTTGACTCCGTCCTCAGCGGGCGCTGCCGCCTGGCTGCTGGAACCATCGTAGAGATCAAACCATGGCCAATGGCGGCCTGCCCAGGGAGCGGGGATAGCACCGCCCCCGTCCTGGAGCTGGTGGAGTGCAGCCGTGGCTGCTGCAGGATGTCATGAGGAAGGGGTTCAACTACACAAAGCTGCTGGGGAAAGCTGGGGAGCCTAGGACCTTGCAGGGAGACAGCCTGGCCTGTGCCCTCCCTGTGACTTTCAACTCCCCGTGGGCAGGCTACGTCCTGAGTCATGCTCAAGGGGCCCAGAAGAGGGATGTGTCCTTGTCCCAACCATTCCCAAGGGGGGTCACTGTCCAGAGCCCATAAGAGGCACAGGCCATGATGGTGGTCACTAGCCATGAGTCCCCATGTGGTGACTCCCCTGGAGGGAGGGAAGGAGGGAGGGAGAGGGAGCTCCAACCTCCCCCTCACCCCCCCCCAATTGCATACAGCAAGGTAGGCCCCCAGAGGACTACAGGCCATTAAAGACTTTTTTTTTTTTGATTTATTGTAGAGATGAGGTCTCCCCAAGTTGCCCAAGCAGGTCTCAAACCCACAGCCTCAGGCAATCCACTCACCTCAGCCTCCCAAAGCGCTGGGATTACAGGCTGAGCCACCGAGCCCGGCTAAGATTTTTTTAAATGTGGGAAAAAAGAATTTAAAAACTTTGGGAAGGGATAATATAAACAAAGCTTCAGGTCATTCCTATATGTCCTAGTCTGATGGTGTCTAAACAACCCCTGGAGGCCAAGGAGATTCTATCCCAGAGAGACCAGAACGTCAGGGGGCTTGGAAACCAGCCATATGAGGGACAGTCCCAAAAATCCTGTGTGTTTACTTGGAGACCGTATGGGAGATATTGCAACCATTCAAATACTTGAACGGTTGTCCAAGGGTAGAAGAAACAGGCTTCATTTATTCAAAACTGCAAAACACCAACTAATGTATAGAAGGCAGAAGAAGCTGGATTTTTTAAATTTTAATTTATTTATTTGAGTCAGAGTCTGTCTCCTGGAATGCACTGTCACGACCACAGCAACCTCAACCTGCTGGGCTCAGGTGATCCTTCCACCTCAGCTTCTGGAGTAGCTGGCATTACAGGCAGGCACCACCACTTCCAGCTAATTTTTTGATTTATTGTAGAGATGAGGTCTTGCTATGTTGTCCAGGCTTATCTTGAACTCCTGAGCTCAAGCAATCCTCTCACCTCCACCTCCCAAAGTGCTGGGATTGCAGACTTTGAGCCACCGTGCCCAGAGAAGCTGAATTTTTAATGCAACATGAAAAGGACCTTTGTAACCATTGAAACTGCCCAGCATCCCATTCACATATTTATTCATGTGGCTAGCAATTTTTGAACACCTACTATGTTGTCCCCCCACCGTTGCTGACTCAGCCCTGAAGAGTGTGTGGTGCAGGACAGGGGACAAGACTTGACTTGAAATAACTCAGCTACAAGGCGATGCAAGATAAGGGCAGGTGAGAAGGCCAGATAAGGGGAGGGAGGGATTACTTCCACCCACAGCTGGGCCCTCTCAATTTTGTTTCTTCTCATTCGTTCTTATCAGTCCATATTTATCAAGCCCTACTATGTGTTGGGCACTATTCTAAATGCCAAGGATATATGGTGAATAACACAGGCAATTTGTCTGTGTGGAGTTTGTATCCTACTGAGAAAAGACAGCCAAAAACCACGCCAGTATTATGATGGTGGTGGCAAGAACTACAGAGAAATAGCATGGCTAGGAATCTTTATCACTCTCTTTGAACAAACAACCCCTGCTTTCTTGCTTTAACTACAATGACCTCCCACCATGCTGAGAAAATTGTCTCAGCCCCCTTCCCCTGTACATCTCAACTGTCATCATCTTCCCCCATCCTGACCCAACAACTTTCTGATTCAGAGGAAAGAAAAGAGTCTTCCCTCAAGACTGATCTCTCCACTGCACTCTCCACCTCCTCGGGGGGTCTTGCTCGTTCAGCTACGACAGCCCTGCTTCTCCTCATCTTTTCATCTTTCCTCTCTTCATTTAGTCCTTGTTCACAGACTTGTTCATTTCTCAGTCCTAAAGCCACATTCCTTGGCTGTCCCCAAGATGGCAACTAGGTGTTAGTCAAGAACTCATGGGGACTAATCTCAGGATTGTATATGGACTTCCAAAAATATATACCTGATGGATTAGTGTGTGCGCCCACGACCACAGGGGTGTGGGGTTCTTGATGAATACCCAAGATCCCGTCTCACCCAGCACACTCCCTGCTCCCTTCCCCTGTGTTTGTTACCACACTTCTTGCCTCTACAACTCTATCTCTCCTTTATCACCTCACCTACCCACCATGGTTCTGTCTGCCAAGACTGGTCGTGCAAAGATCCCCCATGGATCACCTAGTTGCCAGTACAAGGGCTTTCCCGCCATGGTGTTCAATGTCTTGTTAGCATTAGATGCTGGTGTTCCCAAGATTATTGTCCACAGAACTCTATCTCAGGAAAACAAAACTGAAAGCTACTGTAGTAGGTAGGGATCAGAGGTGGGGAAAGTGGAGAATGGAGGGCAGGTTCCGAGGTAAACGGCGATAAGAGTTACTTGGCCAGGCTTTGTCTTTTTCCACCTGAAGCAATGAGTTGTCTCTGAAAGCCCTTTCTCACGCGACATTTCGGGGTTTTTAAGAACACAGAACTACAGTCACCACAAGTGTATGTATTCCCCATGTCTTAGTCCATTTGTGCTGCTACAACAGAATACCTAAGACTGGCAATTTATCAAGAATCGGACTGAGCACAGTGCCTCGCTCCTGTAATCCCAGAACTCTAAGAGGATTGATTGAGTCCAGGAGTTCAGGACCAGCCTGGGCAACATAGCTAGACCTTGCGTCTATAAAAATGAAAGTTAAATTGAATTAACTGGGCGTGGTGGTGTGTGCCTCTAGCCCCAGCTACTTGGGAGGCTGAGGCAGGAGGATCACCTAAGCCCAGGAGTTCAAGGCTGCAGTGAGCCATGATCCCATCATTGCCCCCTGCTGGGTGATAGAGAAAGACCCCAACTCAAAACAAACAAACAAATTTACTTCCTCACCATTCTGGAGAATGAGAAGTCCAAGATCAAGGTGTAGTCATCTGATGAACATTTCTCGCTTCATCCTCACACTTGGAAGAACAAGAGAAACCCTTCAAAAAGGGCCCAAATCCCATTCTTGAGGGGGGAACCTAATCACCTGTTAACAGGTGACCTAATCACCTGTTAATATCATCTCACCTGTGAATACCATCGCACTAGCCAGTAAGTTTCCACACCTGAATTTTGGAGGGACTACCATCAAACCATAGCATTCCTGAAGGCACAGGGTAAGGCCGGGAAAGGTTGTTTCAAAAGAAGTGTAGACCATCCATTCTATCTGGCTTTCAGACAGAACCTGAGTCAAGCTGAAGAGGGTTAAGAGAGAAGTAACCTGCTCACTCCAGTCTGAGGATTTGCTTTTCTGTCTGCATTTCCTCCCAGGAGTGTAAATGTGTTTTCTTGGCTTGGTCTCCGGTTGGCCATGACTCCCAGCTCATTTCCCTGGATTGGGTTACTTGCTGTGCAAGGTTGTTCCCCACCCCCATGCTTCCAGCTCGTTTACTCTCTGCCTTCTGCTGAGCCATCCGGGCTCCTCCAGCCCCGTGGTGATACTCCCAGCACCGGTTGTCAATACAATTCTGATTTGGCTTCCTTCACGCCCTCCCCATCCTACCATTTCCTACCCCACATTTTCCATGTATGTTTCACTAGCCCCAGCAAGAGGAAGGGCACTAATAGGCAATATTGCAGAGCAGACGCTGTGCTAAGCAATCGACACACCTAATGTCATTCCATTCTTACGCCAAGTCTGTAAAATCGGTTTAATTGTTGCATCCATTTAACAAATGAGAAAACTGGTGCTCAGGGCGCTTACACAACTTATCTGTGCTTGTACAATTCAGAGCCAGGATTTGTTCCAGGTCAGAAAGACTCCAAAGGTCATCTACAGCACCAAATGCTTTAATAACTGTAAAGATCTATACAAAGTTGAGCTTAAAACTATTTCCACGTAAATCATTACAGAATCAGCTAAAGTTCTCCCACACTATCTCTTTCTGATATCTTCCTAAGAGATAACCACTAATCTGAAATTGATATCTATCTCTTCTGTGTGGTTTTAAACTTTTACCATACATAGAAGTATCCAAAACTACATTTAGTATTTTTTAAATTTAATTCGTGAATGATTTCATACTAGGCATATCCTTTTGCAACCTCCTTTTTTGCACTCAACATTATATACCTGAAATGTATCCAAGGTGATAAATGTGATCTAATTGACTTGTTTTAATAATAATATTTTATTTTATGAATATAGTACATCATTTTTATTGTTTTGTTATTACAATCTGCATTCTAGTACTTAGCTCTATGGGCTGTGTGAAAGACTTTATTTAGCAATATATATCTAGAAATGAGATTTCTCAGTTGTAGAGTACAGGTATCTCCATTTTTTAATTTTATTTGAATTTCCTACAGTCTCCCTTTGAAGTGGCAGTGTCAGCTTATCCTCCCACCAGCATCCCACAGTCTCACCACCACTTGGTAATTATCAAATTCAGAAGCAAGTATGACGGCGCGCTGTGGCTCACGCCTGTAACCCCAGCACTTTGGGAGGCCTAGGCGGGCAGATTACTTGAGCCCAGGAGTTCAGGACCAAACTGGGCAACATAGCAAAACCTTGCCTCTGCAAAAAAAAAAAATCATGAAATTAGCTAGGCATGGTGGTATGTGCCTGTAGTCTCAGTTACTCCAAATGCTGAGATGGAAAGTATCATCTGGGCCCAAGAGGTCAAGGCTACCACAAGCCATGATTGTCATGGTCATGCCATTGCACTCCAGCCTGGGTGATGGGGAGAGGGGGCGAGATGCTGACTAAAAAAAACAAAAAAACAAAAAAACAAGCAAACATAACATAACATGCAAGTGGTATATGGATGTGCTGTGTTATTCTTCTTCGCTTCTACATACATTTAAAATTTTTATAATTAAAATTGTTATTATTATTTCTTATTTTTATCAATGACTTAAATGAAGACCTAGAATCTCACTGATGGTGTCTGCAGATAACACAAAACTTAGAAATATATTAAAGCCAGGCATCCAGATTAAAAGTAACCTCAATGGAAACTGACCAAACCAACAAAGTTAAATTGAAAGGAGACAGATTAAGGGTTAAAAATAAAAGATCACCTTCACATGCACAGGATAAGGAGATCTGGTATAGCGACAGCTTCAGTATAAAGTCGTCAGGGATGGAGTTGGATACGACGGATTTGGATGAGTGTGGATGTGACATCTGTTTGTAATAAAGAGGTGAGTGCCGGGGTTCTTTGGTTGCAAACAACAGAGACTGACTTTAACTTAAGAAGGGAATGGAATTGATCAGAATGCTATCTCTGCTCAGAAAGGTAGCAAGAGGCCACAGAGCCAGGTTGGGAAACGGGCAAAATCCTAGAGGAGCTGAGAAGCAGGAAACACAAGGAGAGCTCAGGAATGGCAGGACCTGAGCTCCCTCCGTAAACAGGCAGATCCAGGGCAAGAAAAACATCGTTTCTACAAGGTTCTGAGCTGGCCAGACCCGACCTGAGCTGAAGTTCTTGGTGCCCACCTTGCTTTTTAAAGGTTCATACACAGTTCAAACGGGAGCATGTTTAGATGAGGCACCTCTGGGGAACCTGGTTTTCATAGGATAGTTTGAAAGTCACTGCCAAGGGCACTAAGTCATTGTCAAAGAGACTTGCCTCTTGTTACCCCATAGAATAGAGCTAGGGACGATGAATACAAGTTTCTAGGAGACAGTTGCCCTCAGTGTGACCAGAGACTCTAACCAATAGAGCTATTCAACAATGGACCTAGCAGACTTTCATGGTTTCGAGCATGCTGGCTACTGCCTTTGTTCAAGAAAAGACTGAATTTCCCAAGATAGGATATAAGGAAGGGAATTCTCACACTAATAGGAAATAGATTGGATGACTTACAGGTATCTGATTCCTGATTCATGATTCCTTTCCTACAAATAAATATTCCTTTATTGTCATTTCCCATCCCCTCTTGACTAGATCAGACAGGTTGCTGCTTTTTATGAAGCTATGAGACTATGGTTGCAAAAGCATTGATAACCATCTTCTAAAAAGCAGTATTGTCTGCTGAGAACTATTTTTATTCATTTTTTTATTATAAAAATCATAATCACACTATAGAAAGTCTAGAGAAGAAAGGAGACAAAAAGTCATCGATGATCCCAACCCAAAAAAAATGTGACCATGTGGGGGTTTCCTGAGAGTTCATTATATGGCAGGCACTGTGTTAGGTGCTTTGTACACATCATCCTTATTCTTCAGAACAAAGCTGGAACCTAATTTACAGGTAAGAAAACAAGGCCAGTCCCAAGCACACAAATACTTTTAAAGACTTCGTTTTCCTGGGCTCGGTGGCTCAGCCTGTAATTCCGCGCCTTTGGGAGGCTGAGGTGAGTGGATTGCCTGAGCCCACGGGTTCGAGACCCGCCTGGGCAACTTGGCGAGACCTCATCTCTACAATAAATCAAAAAATTAGCCGAGTGTGGTAGCGCACGCCTGTAGTTCCAGCTACTTGGAAGGCTGAGGTGGAAGGATTGCCGGAGTCCAGCAGGTCGAGGCTGCGGTGGCCGGGAGCGGCCACTGCACTCCAGTCTGGGCGACAGAGTGAGACTCCAACTCAAAAAAAAAAAAAAAGAAAAAAGACTTCGTTGTGTCTTATTACACGGTCAACCTCAACATGACTGGGGAGGGACGTAAACCCCAGTCTCTGTGAGAGGTGTCATGACAACAGGTGGAGATGTACAATTCTGTTACAGACTTGGGACTGTGACTCCAATCTGCCACATTTATCATCAAAAATAAAAATATAATGGAAGCCAGCTCCAGACCTCCGTTTAAGAAACACTGCTATAACATGAGAGGGCCTTCCCAATACAGAGGTGACCTTAAAATAATTAGCAGAGCTGGAAATAAAAATGACCAGCCATCACACGATTCCCTGGAATGGCAGGATGCTGGTTTTACACTGATAACTGGCATCTTTTTTGTTTTGTTTTGTTCTTAAAAATTTGTTTCCTTCTTCTCAAGGAGAATGGGGAATCCTATGAGACCTGAACACATCATCAGCAACCTTGGTCTTTGGTTGCCTCCCCCATCCAGACATCTTATTTAACCTCCTTCCCTAGTATATCCAGAAAGATGCACTCTCTTTGAAAAACACTGATTGAATATCCAGTGGTCCCTTGCTATCTGTGGGGTATTGGTTCCAGGACATAAGACAAAATACTCACGTACTCAAAGCCCGCAGTCAGCATTGTGGAACCCGCCTGTATCTGAAAAGTTAGCCCTTGGTGTCCACAGGTTTCACAACCCCAGAACACTGGATTTCGGATCCGCATTTGATAGTAGATGCAGAACCTGCAGACACAGAGGGCTGATGGTGTTTATTGAAAAAAAATTTGCATATGAATGTGGGCTCACTCCGTTTGAACCCATGTTGTTCAAGGGTCACTATACTTCAAATTTCTGCTGTGAGGATCAATGAGATGACACATGTAAAGCCTTAGCAAGGTGCCAGGCCCAGCTTTACGAGTTCAATACACAAAAGCTGAGAGCTGCTGTTATCAGAAGCCACCTCTCCTGCCTCCAACAGCAACCAGCACAGTGTCTCAACAGGCCTGATCATCTGCGGTGTTCACGGCCCCTGCTCCTTTCTGCCCACGGGGGTGCTAAGAGGCCAGAAGTAGAGTCTAGGTGGGTGGGGGTCAGAGGCGGCTCCAGGAGGGTGATGTAGACCACGAAAACTGGGTGACCATAAGCGTACCTGATTCTCATCCAGGCACAGAGAGGTCCAAGGGGAGGCCCCAAATTTCACCTGTACCTAGACCATTTATATACTGAAGCCTGACTTGTACCTTACATGTTTAAAATAAAATTTAAAAACAGAAAACTGGGTGACAAAGTCAGACACAAATGCCTGAGGATTTACCTACTTCCCCTTTATCCTTGTCGCAGCTGGACCATATCCACAGAGGCAAGGGAAATCCGACTTCCTCTCACTCGTTTCATAAATTTGATTAAATGCTACTAGTTACCAAGCCAGAAAAATTGTTGAAGAGAGGCAGGGTCATTATGATGCCAGACGAACAAAACCCAATCCTCTTGTCATTCACAGGTTAATGGGGAGACCAGCCCTAAACAGACCTTAAGTCACCTCGAAATAACATGGCGGGTGCTCACTAGAGGCAGGAAGGGGGTGGTCTGGGGACCCAGGGGGGCAGATGCCTCAATTGTATTCACGTTTCAAATATAATAGAAATTCGCTGGGCTCGGTGGCTCGGCCTGTCACCCCAGCACTTTGGGAGGCTGAGGCGAGTGGATTGCCTGAGTCCGCGGGTTCGAGACCAGCACAGGCAACCTGGCAAGACCTCAGCTCTACAATAAAAATCAAAAAATAGCCGGGTGTGGCAGCGCACGCCTGTAGTTTCAGCTACTTGGAAGGCTGAGGTGGAAGGATCGCCGGAGCCCAGCAGGTCAACGTTGGGGTGGCCGTGAGTATGCCACTGCACTCCAGCCTGGGCGACGGAGTGAGACTCCATCTCAGAAATAAATACATAGATAGATAAATAGGTAGATAGATAGATAAAACATAATAGAAATTGAAAGTCTTGTTCAGAATTGGCATCTCTTCAAGTATCTTATTTTCAATAAATCTTTGTTGAGTGAGTGAATAAATAAATGAATAAACTGTTTATCTTTGGGGAGCCTCTGTATGTTTTGGTCTTGCCGTGGTGACTGCCAGTGTTTGACTCTCTATTTCTATATCAAGTCTCCTTGGTGAATATCTGCTGCGGAGAGGAAGGAGCCTGGTCAAAAAGCGTCCGTCCTATCTGGTGCTACCAGGTAATTCTCCCACACAGCTGCTCCCTGAAACTCATTTGAATGGTTCTCACCTGCAGAGCCTGAAAAGGGCTCAAGTTGCTTCACTCGGCCTTCGGATCTCTGCCCAGCCATGTGTGGCTCAGGCTGTGTCCCTAAACCCTACCCCTCCCTGGTCCCTCTGCTGTGGGATCCTGTGCCCACAGGCTTCTCCCACTTCCCTCTGGAGAGAGAGGCGCTGCATTCTCTGGACGGGAGGCAATCCTCAGAGCCACCGTGAGTTGGCTGCCCTTTCCCACAGCACTGAACATCTTGAAGATATTTGTAATTTTACTCACAACTGGAGGATATAATTCACTGCTTGCTAAATCAAAGCCCACTAGCTGCCAGGGGATTCCAGAGACCATTTGTGTGATACTTAAAAGTAAAAACAAAATAGAAGAATGGTCCGATTCTCATCCTATCTTCCCTCACACACAGATCCACAAACTCATCACCAAGCATGGGCTCTTGCTCTTGGACAGAAGAAGCCACACCACCTCCTATCAGCCCAACTCCTATTTGGGACATACAGACTTTGTGGATGCAAATCAAACCCAGGCAGACGGCAAGGTTAAGAGTGAAATACTGTCAGTTATACGGGGCTTGAGGGAGAGAGGGAGTCCCAGCCAAGGAGAGGGATGTCGACTTGCTCTCCTGAGCAATTAATCATCTCTAAGCTTGAAGGGATATCTCCAGGGAAGATTAGATGAGTCTCTGCCACTTGCTTTGCCTCTCCATTCCAGCTGGGGTCACAGGGTCAGAGCAGTCTGACTAAGCCCCACCCCCCATAACTTGGACCTTGGGGGACAGGAAAAAAGGAGATTGCTAGTCAACAGGGGAGACTGGGGAGTGAGGGTTGTCTCTGCCCATCCAAGGGCTAGCAGACACGGTTGGAAGCACAGCTGCTCTGGCCTTGACTTTTGCCGCGGTTTCAGCATGCAGAAGCTGAGTGAATACAGATGCCCAAGCACGTTTCAGAGATTACTTTCAAAACCTGATTAAGTTCAGGCATGACAAGTGCTGTTGTACATTGAAGGCTAGTGATGTGTCCCATACCTTGCTAAATTCTGAATAAATACAATCACGTTTCATTCTCACTGCAGCCCTTTGAGGAGATACAATACTTTGCTTATCCCATTTTTTTTTAATAGATGAGGAAAGTGAGACTCAGAGAGCCTCAGCAATGTGCCCGAGGTCACGCAGTTGCTGTGTGGTGGATGCAGCATTTGAACTCTGGTCTGATTTAAGAGCCACCATGTAAAACTACCAAACTGCTGCCTCTCCCCAGAAAACTGAACAAAACTTTGTAAGATAAAGTCACTTTTGAACGAAGAACATGAAAAGATGGTTTTTCTCCTGAATGAATAGTAGACTGTATCTGCTTCACTGACAACAACTATTGAAATAATTAGGAGACACATTTGTGGTACAACAATAGCAGTTATGTCCTTTTCACATAATCTGAGTCTTAGTCCCTCTTCCCATTTGCAACTTCTTGGCTTCCTATGTCTTCTAAAGCCTGTGTGTGTGTGTGTGTGTGTGTGTGTGTGCACGCTTGCTTGCTTGCTTTGTTTCCTTGTGTTTTCTGTAATCCACTGCAAATCTTTTGTAGAATAAGGTGAGCAATAGAAATATGGAAAGAAGGATAGGGGACACACAGATGGACAGATAGGTGCCTGGACTAATGGATAGACAAGTGGATAGATAGGCATACACAGATCAATAGATGAAGAGATGGACAAATGACCAGACATGGACAGATAGACAGATGGACAAACGGATGGATAATTGAGTAGACAAACAAGCAGACGGACAGAGCCCCCCGACCCATGTCTTGCCTGACCCTAACTAACACCCACACCAGCTGCCTGGACCCTCTGAGAAAATTACAGGTGACCACAAGGTAATACCCTGACTTATAGGCAGAGAGGTCTGAGAGGTCCTTTGAAGGCATGCCAATTTGTCACTAAGAGTTGGCTCTCTCCTGCTCAACAAGGAGGGGGTAGGAATGGCTTAATACACACCCAGCACCACTGTTCATGTTTCTCTGCTTGAGAGCACTCTTGCTGCTGCCCAGGGTCTTGTCTCTCCGACTCTCTGTGCTCCCAGGAGACCCATCCTCTACATATGGCCAATGTTACCATACCTAGTTTTTACCTTTTATGCATGAATTTCCACATCCCTCCCTCACCAACCACTCATAGCCAGATCATAAGTGCCCTGAGGGCAAGAAACACATCTTTTACCTCTGCTTGTCCAGCACTTTCCTCAGTATACTCCTGATGACATGACGGAATATTATCTTATGAAGCACGTCATGTAAGTGCAAATCACAGGCTTCTGTACTTGGGAAGTCTCTTTCACCTCTTGAAGACACTGTCACAGGATACATGCAGCCCTCAATGACATCATCCTCAAGTAAAATCACTGTTTATGAAAATGTTTGGTCATAGGAGAGGTGAAGAGCAGTGTAGAAGAAAGAACGGGGAGAAAAAAAATTTTTTAAAAAAGAAAAGAAATTGTTTCACTGCCACCACAAAGGCTATTTATTAGTGCTTACTAAGCACACTATATAATAACAGTTAATAATTATAGCATGCCCACTACTGATCTAAGTACTTTACATTTAATAATTCAATCTTCATCAAAAATCTTAGATCTGTAGCACGCGCCTGTAATTCTGGCTACTCGGAAGGCTGAGGCGGAAGGATCACCGGAGCCCAGCAGATTGAGCTGCGGTGGCCGGGAGCAGCCACTGCACTCCAGTCTGGGCGACAGAGTGAGACTCCAACTCAAAAAAATAAAAATAAAATTAAAATAAATAAATAAAATAAAATAAAAATCTTAGATCTGGACATAGTGGTGCATGCCTATAATCGCAGCATTTTGGGAGGTCGAAGAGGGAGGATTGCTTGAGCCCAGGAGTTCAAGACCTGCCTGGGCAACAGAGCAAGACCTTGTCTCTACAAAAAGAAAAATAAAAAAATTAGCCAAGTGTGATGGCACACACCTGTAGTCCCAACTACTCAGGGGTTGAGGTGAAAGGATTGCCTGAGCCCAGGAGTTTGAGGCTATGGTGAGCTGAGATCATGCCACCGTCCTCCAGCCTGAGAAAAAGAGTAAAACCCACTCTCAAAATAGAAGAAAAAATCCTAGAAGTAGGTCTTATTATTATCTACATTTTATAGGTGAGGAAACTTTAATGATGAGCAAAAGAATTTTTTGAGTTGGAGTCTCACTCTGTCGCCCAGACTGGAGTGCAGTGGCGGCTCCCGGCCACCACACCCTCGACCTGCTGGGCTCCAGCGATCCTTTCGCCTCAGCCTTCCAAGTAGCTGGAACTACAGGCAGGTGCTACCACGCCCGGCTGATTTTTTTATTTATTGTAGAGATGAGGAATCGCCAAGATGCCCAGGCAGGTCACGAGATGAGCAAAATTAAATAACCCGTTCAAGGTCACACATCAGTAAGAGACAGAGCTGGGGTTCTGATCTTGATCTAACTTCAAGACGGGGGCAACGCCTTCGGGTCTCCTCTCACTGTGGGAGATTTTCGGTCCTCTCAATAAATCCTGCTTTGTAAAAAAAAAAAAAAAAAAAAAGACTGTGGTCTTAACCCCCAAGTTGTTCCAGTAGAGAAACCCTCCTTGCCTTGTGGATAGTGGTCAGAGAGCTTAAGTGGGCACCTTCGGCCCAGTTCTGACCACACAGTCCCTCTCCCTGATCAGGCAAGCACTGTGGAGTCCAACACAGATTGCCATGGCTCACAGGACATCCCATCCAGTAATGACCTTCAGCTTCTGCTCAACCCCCAAAGCCATAGGAGAAAGGACACCCACATAGAAAGCCAAGGCCTAGGTTCATGGCACCCATTCAATGGCTTTGTGACATTGCATGAGTCACTTAACTTTGGTGAGCCTCAGTTTCCCCATCTGCAAATGGCTATAGTGATATCAGCCTGGGATGCAACAGGGGGCTGTTGTGAGAATCAAATGAGCACCAGAGAGTGGGCGATGACTCGGAAGAATGAGAGCTCTGCCAAAGTCATTGGCAGTGTTTCTGCATCCAGGCTCCTTAGAAAATATGATCTAATTGAGTGCTTCAAGCGGGCTTCCCAAATGCATTCCAGATCATTGTTAGGAAATGCTAAATGGTGTCTGAGCCCTAAAGGTTGCTCTCAAGGCTTGTGAGTAAACCACACTTAAATCACCTTGGGCTCTCGGCCACCTGGCTGTGGTGCTAGAAAGCTTCAGGCTTCCTCCGTCCAGACTTGGTTTGACCACAATCATTAACTATTAAATCATCCAGAGGCAGTGGCAAAGAAGAAAACTATGTCAGGTGTCAGCTATTCTGCCTTTGGTTGCTACTCATAACAATGTCCTAAGCACTTACAATGCTCCAACTTCAAGCCCAAGGCGTAAAATAAATAATATCAAGGCTAAAGGACCTTTGTCCTAATTTTCCTGGGAATTAAAACTAGGTTCCCAGGTCAGGCACCATGACTCATGCCTGTAATCCCAGCACTTTGGGAGGCTGAGTGGGAGGCTTGCTTAAGCCCAGGAGTTTGAGACCTGCCTGGACAACAGAGCGAGATCTCATCTCTATTAAAATTTTTAAGATACCCTTTATTAACAAGGGTGCCTGAACGATGCACATTTGTATACCTAACCCTTAACTGTACCCCACAATTTTATAATAAAAAATATGTTTACTAAAAAAAAAAATTTTTTTTTAATTAATTAATAAAAAAATAAAACTAGGCCCTCAGATGCTGGCATTGTGTTTCCTCATGTTCTTGACAAGTGAAAGGTTTCAGGACAAATGCAGGACAAATCTCCTCCTGGGAGGGAGATCACTGCTTTCTTGTACTGAGACTCAGCCTCCTTGTTCTCCCTGCCCCATTCACTATAAGCGTCCCTGGCCCTTTCTCTGGAGTTCAGGTCCTCATCTCTCCCTTCTCTTGCAGCTGACAGCACTGCCCCTACCTCACCTAGAGCAGCACTTTAACCCAGGAACCAAACAGCATCACCAGCAGAGGAACAAACTAGCCTGAGCCTTTTCCTGGCCTGCAAAAGAAGAACACAACATCAATTATGAAGTCACCCTGCTGAAAGGTTTCACCAGCGTCGAATCATGAGGAAGCAATCGACAAACCTAGAATGTGGGGCATTCTAAGGGACTTGGACTCTTCAAGCATGTCAATGTCATTTTTTTTTAAGGCCAGGAGACAAATTAAAGGAGGCTAAAGAAACATAACTAAATGCAATGCGTGGGTAAGATTTGGTTGGATTCTGGCCCCCCAAAATAGCTCTCAAAATGCTTGAAGAGGCCAGGAATGGTACCTCACACCTGTAATCCCAGCACTTTGGGGGGCCAAGGTGAGAAGATCACCTGAGCCCAGGAGTTCAAGACCAGCCTGGGCAATATAGCATGACCTTGTCTCTACAAAAATAAAAAAAGTAGCTGGGTGTCATGGCATGTTCCTAGCTACTCAGGGGGCTGAAGCTACCTGAGTCCAGGAGTTTGAGGCAACAGTGAGCCACGATCATGCCACTGCACTCATCTGGGTGACAGAGTGAGACCCCAACTCAAAAAAAAATGCATAATTGAGGAAAATTGAAGATTGAATATGAACTGCCCATTAGATGATAATATTGGATGAAGGCTAGTTTTCCCAGGTGGAATAATGGCGATGTAGCTATGCTGGAAAACAGCCTCATTCTTAAGAGATGTATTCAGTCTTATTCTTAAGAGATGCATTCAGGGGTGAAGAGACTTTCAAATATATATATATATAGTGTCTGCAACTTTCAAATGTATATACAGTTGATCTTCGTTACTCACAGATTCTGTATTTGCAAATTTGCCTACTTGCTATAATTTATTTCTAAATTTTAGCTTCTGAATCAATATTCATGGTGCTTTCACAGTCACTCACAGATGTACACAAAGCAGTGACAAATTCAAGTTGCCGGATTGCACTCTTTCCCAGCTGGGGTCCTTTCTGTGATCTGTTTAGCGGCACACTTTTGGCTTCTTTTGTTGATGATTTCACTACTTAAATGGCCCTGAGTGTAGAACAAAAATACTGTCTGGCATTCCCATGGGCAAGAAGGCTGTGACATGCTTCATGGAGAAAAAACACACATATGCCAAGAAGTTTCATTCAGGCACGAGTTGTAGTGCTGCCAGTCATGCACTCAATACTGATGAAATCAACACTATATCATAAATAAGGTGTCTTCCAACAGAAACACACATAGGACAAGGTTGAGGAAAATGTCAGAAGAGGCTCTTGGGAATCTAGCCCTGAATTTTCCTTAGGAGCAATGGTTCCGTGTTCTCTAATTCAGTGTTCACTACGACTTTCTAGAATATAACTACTACGAATAATGGACATCAATTGTGTGCACACACGTGTACCTATATGTGTGTGTATATTAGATCCACACACAGTGTGCACAAATGTGGCAAAATGTTAACAACTGGCAGATCTAGATATGGATGTTTATTACTCTTTTGTTCTTCCGTGAATGTCATCTTTTTCTAAAGAAAATATTGAAAAGCATACCCACACACAAACTGTGGTGGCTTGTGACCTATTAGTGGGTTGTGAAGTCAGTGCAGAGAATCTGACCGGCATTTTTTCAATGAAACCGACAAGACTACAGACTAGATCAGCACCTCATATGCGGTAAGACCAAGGACTACCTTGTGAAATTTGTTTTCAGATAGTGTGTGGATGTGCTTTCGCGGGGCTGTGAAGTAAAATCTTTTTCTTATCGTGAGTTCTGGTTTTGACAAACTTGAAAGTCCCGGGCCTGCAGGACCAGAGGGATCCATCCACCAGGCATCCTCCTTCACCTCTTCTCGGCCAAGCGTCTTGGTTCTGGGTCCTCTCTGAGCCCCTGTCTCCGGAGTCAGTCCTCCTCCAGGGCTGGCCACATCGTGGCAGTGGCTACTCTTCTTCGCTCTCACTCCATCCGTTTTCCATGTCTCTCCATCACTCACCCCTTTCCCCAGCTCCTTCCGGGCACCTGTGATCACGCTGCAGTCTCCCACTATCATTTCCATGACCCTGAGACCTTCCGCTCGAGGCTTCCACCACAGATGGGTTGCATCACTCTCCATCCTTGAGCCCTGGCACTTGGCTCTGATGACGATCACCACCCTAGAGTGATCACCATCACAGAGGTGGATGTGGGGTCGATGAGACCAGAGAGGAAGGGGGGGGTCAAGGAAAGCTTCCAAGGGGAGGTGCTACTTCGGCGGTCCCAAGTCTCTTTCACGAAATGACTATCAGCGTTGGATATATGGGGAATAAAAACGTGTAGTAACATTGAGGCTGAGAATGGATGGACATCAGAGTGGTAAAGGGGTGTTCCAGATAAAGGAGACAGCTAGAATGATGGAGGGAAGCAGCAGCAAGAAGCGAACTTGGGACAGGGGTGTCAGAAAAGTGGGATGATGTGAGAATCAGAAATGCAAGATGGGTGCCCTTCCTGATGTCCCAGAGAGAGGTCAAAAGGGATACTCAGCCAGCTATGAGTAGGACAGAAGCCACCACGCACTGTTCTGTTAACCAGCGATCATGGCTCTGAGAAAACAGAAACTGTCTTGCTAATTGGGGAAATAGTCTCCTTGTCCTTTCGGCTTAAGATGGTACTAGCCAGTTCCCCTGCAAAGTGTCTGTTATTGAAATAGCTGTTTATATTTACCATTAGGCTCAAAGAATGGTCACCTAAAACACACCCACACATACACACACAGATATGAAGGACACATCCTGGAACACCATATCCCCTTCTTCTCCCCACCCCCCAGCCCAGGTCCATCCACAGAGGCTTCCATTCCTCAGCAGATCCAGGATGCTTTTCTGGTCTGAATGACACAGACTCAGAGAGGGGTACATGGAGAGGACGGAAGTGAGGGCCTCCCTGTGGGAAAGAGTGATCATTTCAGAAACAGGTGGATGTGCAGGATGTGTGCGAAGTGAAGACCTGGCAGGCCCCTGAGAACAGCTTAATTCCTCCTAGGACCCAAGGGCTGGCTAGTGTGAAAAGCAGACATTACTTTTTTTTTTGAGTTGGAGTCTCACTCTGTCACCCAGACTGGAGTGCAGTGGCCACTCCCGGTCACCACAGCCTCGACCTCCTGGGCTCCGGCGATCCTTCCGCCTCAACCTTCCGAGTAGCTGGAATTGCAGGCGCACGCTACCACGCCCAGCTAATTTTTTGATTTATTGTAGAGATGAGGGTCTCACCTGCCCAGGCGGGTCTCGAACCCATGGGCTCAGGCAATCCACTCACCTCAGCCTCCCAAAGGCATGGGATTACAGGCTGAGCCACCAAGCCCAGCTTTTTATTTTGAGTTGGAGTCTCACTCTGTCGCCCAGACTGGAGTGCGGTGGCCGCTCCCGGTCACCGCAGCCTCGACCTGCTGGGATCCGGGGATCCTTCCACCTCAGCTTTCCAAGTAGTTGGAACTACAGGCGCGTGCTACCACACCCGGCTAATTTTTTTTTTAATTTATTGTAGAGATGAGGTCTCGCCAAGTTGCCCAGGTGGGTCTCGAACCCATGGGCTCAGGCAATCCACTCAACTCAGCCTCCCAAGGCGCGGGATTACAGGCTGAGCCACCGAGCCCGGCTAGCAGACATTACTTTTATGCTAGGATTATTATCATTTTTTTTTTTTTTGAGTTGGAGTCTCACTCTGTCACCCAGACTAGATTGCAGTGGCCACTCCCGGCCACTGCAGCCTCGACCTGCTGGGCTCTGGCAATCCTTCAGCCTCAGCCTTCCGAGTAGCTGAAACTATAGGCGCGCACTACCTCGCCTGGCTGATTTTTTGATTTATTGTAGAGATAAGGTCTCACCAAGTTGCCCAGGCGGGTCTCGAACCCACGGGCTCAGGTGATCCACTCACCTCAGCCTCCCAAAGGCGCAGGATTACAGGCTGAGCCACCGAGCCCGGCTGCTAGGATTATTTTTGCTTTGTCCCAGCCCCTCGAGAAAAACACATGTATATATACCCACAGAGGTAGTCCCGGGGCATGGATGGATGGGTTGTAAGTGGGGAGGGACGGGGTTATGGCCCAGAAGGAGACACAGTCCAGAGTAGTGTGGCAGCTTAGGGGAAGGGGAACATGCCACTGGCAGCAGGAGACTGAGTCACCCCCTCCCCCCAGACGCCTCCCAAAAAGGACACCCAATCCACTTAGTCCCGCCATCTAGAGAAAGTCTCTCTCAGCATAAATTCAAGAGCATAAGCTCTGAAGCAGTAAGAGGAAAGAGGCAAGCAAGGCCAAGGCACGAAGCATAATGTATACCTGCAAGGGACTGGGGCTTTATTCCACAGGACAGTGCTCTTCATCTTGCGTGACCTTCTGAATTGTCAAGAGAGGGAGGTATTTAAAATACACCATCCAACTGGGCTCGGTGGCTCAGCCTGTAATCCCGCGCCTTTGGGAGGCTGAGGTGAGTGGATTGCCTGAGCCCGCAGGTTCGAGACCCACCTGGGCAACTTGGGGAGACCTCACCTCTACAATAAATAAAAAAATTTGCCGGGCGTGGTAGCGCATGCCTGTAGTTCCAGCTACTTGGAAGGCTGAGGTGGAAGGATCCCTGGAGCCCAGCAGGTCGAGGCTGCGGTGGCC
>NW_007246492.1:34432-42989 GCF_000164805.1 Carlito syrichta
GTGAGACTCCAACTCAAAAAAAAAAAAAAAAAATACGCCATCCAGTCCCTTTCCAGACTTGCCAAATTGGAACAGGTATTCAATGACCTGTTTTGTGTCCACTGTTAGGTCAGGAGGCTACTAAGGGATGGCGCAGTGTCTTACGGGTCAGCAAGTTGGAAGGAACAGCTGGTTCCAGTAGAGGTGATCAGCCAAGCAACTGGCATTGGGGAGTCCCCAGGGGACGGCTGTGCTCTCCTTTGCCGGCTCTGGGCTGCAGGACCCTGCCTTGGTTTCTTACTACAGGTTTGTTTTCCCCCTTCTGCACCCCTTTTCACTGCAGGCCTCTCTAGATCCTGCTTACGTTTCAGCCTGCACATGGCAAAAAAAGAATGGCTGTTACTGTGTATAACCTTTCCACCCAATAGCTCCTTCCCATCCAGCCATGGTTTCTGAGTGTCTTGGTCACAAGTTTTGAGAGAGAATCGCCGGTTGCTGTCCAACGGACAGCCTAATTCTCCTAGGGCAAAGAGGATGTGAAATGGAAGTGAAATGAGAACCAGGCTCTTGTGGAAGAAGCAGGGCCGCCTAAGCCCGTCCCCCTCAGCAGTGGCAATCAGAACTGAGAAAGCAACATAAAAATAGCATGGTATAAAAAGAAGCAGAAAGCTGTGGTTTAGAACAATCCAGCCTTCTTAGAAAACCGCATGATCTTCACATATGATTAAAATCATGAGGAAGGATGTAAAGTATGTTCTGACGACGGTGAGAGGGAGTCAAACAGAAAGCCAGTGAACGCACAGAAACATGGTTGGCTGCACAGTGGAAATCTCACGCAAACGGAGTTCCAGTCCCAACTATTCACTCACTGGTTGTGTGACCTTGGACAAGTCCCTCTCCCTCTCCGGACCTTGATTTTCCAGTCTGTACAATAAGAAGACTGAGTCAATAAGAAGACTGAGTCTGTACAATAAGATCTGGTCTTGCTCCAACAGGCAACGTGTCTACAAATGGCGTGTACGCCTTGATAACTGTCATCGATGGCCAATCACGTAAATATGAATTTCACAATCCTGGGGTGGCTGGAAACAGTTGGGCAGGGCTTCCGTACATAAGTGTCTGTTGCACATGCTCTCCTCCTCCACACAGCCTTATTTGCATGGGTTCCATTGGATATGGCCCAGTCTCCTTATTATGTCCCTGGCCATTGCAGTGTTTGCTCACAGCTCAACCTAGGAAAACTCAGTTCACAGCCGCTTCCACACAAGGGTGAGACAAATGGGACCCTCCAGACTGAGGTTCCTTGCAAGAAGAAAGAATTTGGTAGTCTGGATTTAAAATAGCCATCAGTGGTTTTCTTCAGTGGGTTCCAAAAAGTCTAAGTATGTGGTTTATGAGAAGTCGTACACCAGATTGGTTAAGGTCCTTGAGACTCAGAGAGAACCTTCCTATGTTCAATATTCACTTTTGGAAAACCTGCTGTAATCCCGAGTGTCCCCACTAAACACTGGGCCTGCACCCCTTTGCAAAGACATCTTTCTGCTGCTTCTCCTTCATCTCACATGTCATTGACAACCTACCATTTTAATGCCTTTAAGGTGAAGTCTCAAGCTGGCCTCCTTCGGGACAAAATGAGCAATTGTGTTGGGCCTGCACAACCCTGGTCAGCATAGTGGTGCTGCTGTTGTTGATTTTAAATCTTGCATTCTGTGTTGCACTTGTAACTTAGGAGACTCCACAATCCTCTAGATAATCTACGTCTGCATTAAAAACCACCCAAATGTAGTGGCATAAAACACAGCCATTTTTCATGCTCAAGCAGGTCAGGAATTTGGACAGCGTACAGCAGGAGTGGATTTTCTCTGCTTCCTGAAGTCTGGGACCACAGCAGGGAAGACCTAAACTGCTGAAGTAACTGAAAGAGCGTGCATGCTATTACCTGTGCTCCCAGAATTGGTTTAGATGAGCCCTAGCTTATTAAAAATGTAACTATTGGCCAGGCACGGTGGCTCATGCCTATAATCCCAGCATTTGGGGAACAGAGGTGAGAGGTTTGCCTGAGTCCAGGAGTTCAAGACCAGCCTGGGTAACTTGGCGAGACCTTGTCTCTACAATAAATTTTAAAAATTAGCTAGGCATGGTGGTGCACATCTATGGTTCTGGCTACTTGGAGGACTGAGATGGAAGGATCTCCTAAACCCAGCAGGACGAGGCTATAGCGGCCATGAGCATGCAACTGCACGCCAGCCTGGGCACAGAGTAAAACTCTGACTCAAAACAAAAAAGTAACTATTAAACGAGATGACCTTTATTCACTTTTTTAAAAGACCCAAAATTGTATTTCTGAAATGACGAGAGGTACAACAATGGCCAGCACAGGTTTATAAAAGACTAGATTCATCACCACCCCCAAAAAGAGGCATCGGTGACAACCCCACCTCTCAAGGCAGTCATGGCGGCATCTTGTGCGTTACATATGTGCCTAGGAAATAGACCAATGTTGATGCTTAAGCCCCTTGCCCACACATGCTGAAAAGGAAACTTCCAAGAATTCTAAAGGTAGTTCGTACCCCCCCACCCACCCCAGGCCCGGACCCCTCTGCTCACCACCTGGTTGTTAATAATTATATTTTTATGCAGATTTTCTGGGTCCCTCGACCTTCTGTGCCAGCTGTTAATGAATATTGCCAAAGAGCAGAAAGAAAGACTGGTGTTTGCTCCAAATTCTTAATATCATTCTCAAGGATCAGGGCCCAAGCTGTCTATTTCATCACTGCCTGTTGCTTTAATAAATAGTTCACATTCCTGTTTTAATGTGTCAGAATCTAACACATTTGTTGTTATGCTTCCCATTTCATCCATTATCCATGGACTCCTGAGACTTTTATTTGCCTAAATGCAAAATGCTTTGCATACTTGCAGTGAGTTGAAATGGCTCTCTTAAAACGCTACCCGATTAAACAAATCCCTCATAAATGTTATGCTTCCTCTTAATGCTCAATTTATTTTTCTAAATGGACAAAAGTGGCCAGTGTTATTGAAAATGATTAAAAGTCTTCAGCCATCCAGGAACCACAGTATTTCACTCGTGCATGCCCTGTCCTGAGGAAAGCCCAGCCAGCTCTCCCTGTGTCGGGGAGAGAAAGATGGTGTTGCTCTCACACAGGCTTTGGTATGAGATGGACCCAGGTTCAAATTCCTGCTGGAGACAAAAACATACGCAGGCAAAAGGACACCCTATTCAACAAATGGGACTGAGAAAACTGCTACATGCACAAAAATGAAACTTGATCCTTATCTTTCCTCATACGCAAATTAACTCAAGATGGATTAAATACTTAAATGTCAGACCTGAAACCATAAAAATCCTAGAAGAAAACTCTTTTGGACATCGGCCTAAGCAAAGAATTTATGGACAAAACGCCAAAAGCAAATGCAACAAAAGCCAAAATAAATCAGTGGGACTTAATTAATCTAAAAATCTTCTGCACAGCAAACAGGCAACCTACAGAATGTGAGAAGATATTCACAAACTATACATCTGACAAAGGACTAATATCCAGAATCGATGAAGAGTTCAAACAAATCAGCAAGAAAAATGCAAATAACCCCTTTTAAAAAGTGGGCAAATGACATGAATGGGCATCTCTCAAAAGAAGGCATGCAAGTTGCCAGCAAACATACCAAAAAATGTTCAGCATCACGAATCGCCAGGGTAATGCAAATCAAAACCACAATGAGTTACCACCTCACACCAGTCAGAATGGCCATCATTTTTAAAAAAATGGATGCTGACATTGGGTAAGGGATGAAAGGATGAAAAAACAACTCTCAGATACAAGGTGCACAGGTGGGGTTGGTGGATACACTTGAAGCCCACACCGAAAACCATGTGTACCCTCTAAAGCTATTGAAAGAAAGTGAGGGAAAGTTCCCTACTGGAAATCTTTGGGTTTTTTGTTTATTTATTATTTTTTTTTTAGATTCAAGGGTACATGGCCAGACTTGTCACATAGGGCTATTGCATGATGGTGAGTTTGGGCTTCTACTGAGCTTGTCACCCAAGCTCAGTGGACGTGACATCCAGTGGGCAGTTTTCCTTACCCTCCTCTCTCACTTCCCTTTTTAGAAGTCCCCAGCGTCTGTTGTTCCCGTCCTTATACCCGTGTGTCTTCAGTGTTTAACTCCCACTTATAAGTGAGAGCATACAGTATTCGGTTTTCTGTTTCTGTGATACTTCGCTTAAAATAACGGTCTCCAGCTGCACCCATGTTGCTGCAAAGGACATGACTTTGTTCTTCTTGATGGCTGTGTGGTATTCCGTGGTATATACACTTCACATTGTCTTTCTTTGATCCACTGTTGATGGGCACCTGGGTTGATTCCACGTTTTTGCTATTGTGGATAGTCCTGCGATACACGTATGTGTGGCAGGTGTCTTTTGGGTAGAGTAGATTATGCTCCTTGGGGTATATGCCCAGTAGTGGGATTGCTGGGTTGAATGGCAGGTGTTTTTAGTTCTTTGAGACATCTCCAAACTGCTTTCCGCAGAATCTTTGGCAGAGTCTGGGTGATGGTCTGAGAAAAGTAAGTTGAGGATAATGATGCCTATGCCACACTAGGTGTTGAAAGAAGTCAATGTCTCTTGATGTCTTGTATGGTTTAGTGGTTTAAACTGTGAAGTCTGGAAGAACTAGTTTCAAATCCCGGCATTAGGACTCACTCATTGGATAAACTTGGGCAAGTCGTTTACACTCGCAGCCTTAACGTCCTCATCTCTAAAATGAGACTCGTGGCAGCACTTGCAATTGTTGTAGGATAGAAATGAGACAAAAAATATGTGAGCTGGGCGCGGTGGCTCAAGACTGTAATCCTTCCACTTTGGGAGGCGGAGGAGAGAGGATTGCCTGGGCCCATGGGTTCCAGACCAGCGTGGACAACACAGCGAGACCCCATCTCTACAATAAATCAAAAAATCAGCCGTGGTAGAGGTGCATGCCTATAGTTCCAGCTACTCGTAAGGCTGAGGCGGAAGGATCGCCTTAGCCCAGCAGGTTGAGGCTGCGGTGACCGTGAGTGTGCCACATTGCACTCCAGCCTGGGAGACGGAGTGAGACTCCAACTCAAAAAAGAAAAGAAAAAAGGCCTGAGACAGAAAAAGGAAAACTGGTGCTTGGAAGCCACTGTGCACATGACAATTGTCCATCCCAGATGGAGCTGCAGTGGGAAACCAAGAAGCACTGATGTGCTCTGCTGTGCCTACGCATCACGTTTCAGAGCAGGTCTTACGAAAGTGGGTCCTTAGGCCGGCCGCAGCAGCTCAAGCCTGTAATCCCGGCACTTTGGGAGGCCAAGGCGAGAGATTGCCTGAGCCCAGGGGTTTGAGACCAGCCTGGGTAACTTGGCGAGAGCTCGTCTCTACAATAAATAAAAAAAATTAGCCGGGCATGGTAGCACACGCCTGTAGTTCCAGTTACTTAGAAGGCTGAGGCAGAAGGATCACCTGAGCCCAGAAGGTCGAGACTGTGGTGGCCATGAGCGTGCCACCGCACTCCAGCCTGGGCCACAGAGTAAGACTCCAACTCAAAAAAAGAAAAGAAAAGAAAGCGGGTCCTTAAAATGCAAGAGAGCCCCGCTTGGTGGCTCAGCCTGTAATCCCGCGCCTTTGGGAGGCTGAGGTGAGTGGATTGCCTGAGCCCGCGGGTTCGAGACCTGCCTGGACAGGCGAGGCCTCATTTCTACAATAAATAAAATTAGCCGGGTGTGGTAGTGCGCGCCTGTAGTTCCAGCTACTTGGAAGGCTGAGGCGGAAGGATCGCCGGAGCCCAGCAGGTCGAGGCTGCGGTGGCCGGGAGCGGCCACTGCACTCCAGTCTGGGCGACAGAGGCAGACTCCAACTCAAAAATAAAAAATAAAAAAAATGCAAGAGAGAGAGAGAGAGAGAGAGAAACTGCGTGTGGGTGCCCAACATCCGGACCTCCTGCCTTCTGCTGAGTGCCTGATGCCTGACTCCCTCCTTGAATGCTCCAAACCTGGCAAATCTGGGAAGTTCTCCATGGATAGTGTTCCCTGTCTCCAAAGCCTCCAACTTCGGAAGCTAAGCAATTCCTTTCTTTGACCCACTTAGAATATGTGTAGAGGCTGGGAGCACTGGATCCTGTCTGCAATCCCAGCACTTTGGGAGGTCAAGATGGAAGGATGGCTTGAGCCCGGGAGTTTGAGACCAACCTGGGCAAGATAGTAAGACCCTATCTCTATAAAAATAAATAAATAAATAAATAAATAAATAAATAAAATAATTAAGAAAAAGAATACGTGTAGACTGTTAAGTGCAGTGCCAGCTACGTAGTAGACCTTGATATCTATATTCGCTCCTTTTCCTTTCTTTCAGTTCATGTTTGTCTGGACCCCACTCTGCCTGCATCTCAACTTTATCTTACTTCTGGCTTTCCAGGGCCTGAATTTTCCAAGACCTGTGTCAGAATAAGAGTCCAATATCCAACTTAGAAACCAGGATTACCAAAGCCCCAAAGGCCTGCTCTAAGCGTTAAGAGCCCATTCGCAGCACATGGTGGGCTCCCAGGGTCCCAGAGGGTCCTACTTTTATCTGGGAAGTTGCTGCCCCCTGAGCAGGAGCTCAGAGGCTCTGAAGAAACAACCCACCTCCATGTGGCAGCAGCCTCAGATTCTGCAAAAGAAAAGGTGAGCTGGAGAAGCCCTGCTCCCTTGTCATGGGTTACTGGGACCAAAGAAGCTGGAGGCGGAGACACAGTCAGGGGATGACAGCCCCCTCTCAATCTTTTCCACAGTTCTTTCTTGACAAGTGTGAGGCCCCGTGAGGACACTTGCTTCTCAGCCCTGTCTCCCAGCATGGCGTGTTCCTTATCCCTTGGTCTGCCGTGAATGTTTGCTTCACGCCCAGACCTCACAGAAGAGCCCATGCCCTGAGAACCAGCTCCTTGAGAGGGCTTCTCCAGGGCCACTCAGCTAATGAGAGGCAGTGTCGGCCTCGAAGGCTAGGTCCCAAAGGAGTCACCTGGCTGTGGAGTAGGTGCTAGTAGTGTTCTGTGACCCCAGCGATTATAATAAATGGTGGAGGAGGGGCAGGGGTTATTTATATTTATGTATACAGCATATGTGCATGCCAATATACACCTGTTGGCATATTTTTTTTTTGTCTCAATCTGTCACCCAGGCTGGAGTGCAATGACACAACCACAGCTCACTGTATCCTCAACCTCCTGGACTCAGGTAACCCTTCCGCCTCAACCTCTTGAGTAGCTAGGATTACAGGTGTGTGCCACCATGCCTGGCTAATTTTTTTTTTTTTTTTTTTTTTGGTAGAGACAAGGTCTGGCTATGTTGCCCAGGCTGGTCTCGAATTCCTGGGCTCAAGCAATCCTCCCGCCTCAGTCTCCCAAAGTGCTGGGATTACAAGCATGATCCACGGCACCAAGCCATATCCTTATTTGTATAGCTATTTTTTTTAACATTTCCCAAGTGTTAGACCTTCATTAAATCTTCATAATATGACTGTGCGCTTTTTACTGTTATTCTTACTTCACAGTTGAAGAAACTGAAGTTCAGAGAAGTTAAGTGACTTGCCCAAAGTCACATTGCTGGAGGTGAGTAACTGGGCAGCCTCAGAATTCAGGCTTGGAGCCGGACTCGGTGGCTCAGCCCGTAATCCCACACCTTGGGAGGCTGAGGTGAGTGGATTGCCTGAGCCCACGGGTTCGAGACCCGCCTAGGCAACTTGGAGAGACCTCATCTCTACAATACATCAAAAAATCAGCCGGGCATGGTAGCGCGCGCCTGTCGTTCCAGCTACTGGAAGGCTGAGGCGGAAGGATCGCCGGAGCCCAGCAGGTCGAGGCTGCGGTGGCCGGGAGCGGCCACTGCACTCCAGTCTGGGTGACAGAGTGAGACTCCAACTCAAAAAAAAAG
This sequence comes from Carlito syrichta, assembly GCF_000164805.1. Taxonomy (NCBI): domain Eukaryota; kingdom Metazoa; phylum Chordata; class Mammalia; order Primates; family Tarsiidae; genus Carlito; species Carlito syrichta. Next base: position 42,359 of record NW_007246492.1, read on the forward strand.
AATTCAGGCTTGGATACCCCAAAGCCAGGCTCTTCATCACTAAGAAACTGTTCTCAAATTCAGGAATGAAGTGCTGAAAGAGGCAGACAGCTACTAGAGAACTTTCTATTTCAGTGGCATTTGAGTCATTGGGATGATTCTGGAATGCTTCTTGCAAACCTGGGGAAAGAGAAGAGACGAGAAGGGCGTGAATAAAGGTACCCAAGTCTTTGGGAACAGAGAGCAGTCTGGTTAGTCCTGGTTAAGGTCAGGAGAGAGGCACAGAAGACATCAAGATCTGGGAGAGGCAGAGCCAAGGCTCGAGGGTGACCAGGAGCAGCAAAGAACACAGCCAAGCAGGGGCATCACGGAAGTCCTCACAGGGAGTGTGCCCAGAAGCCCACAGAGTACATGACCAGCTGAGGACTGCACAGGGACCTGAACAAGGGCCCACAGATCTTAAAGGCTTGGCCTGGTGGTGACCCCTCCTCTCCCTTCATTAGCTGGCAGGCCAGATCTTACAAGTAGGAGGACGTTAAGTCAGTAAAAGTTACTTGCAAGTTCATCTTTAATATGGAGTGCCAGTAACTGCACTAGGTACACTGTAGAAGTCATTTTTTAAATGTATTTTTTATTTTAAAATTGTGGGGTA
>NW_007246492.1:43289-76357 GCF_000164805.1 Carlito syrichta
GGCCATTCTGACTGGAGTTAGGTGGTATCTCAGTGTAGTTTTAATTTGCATCTCCTTGATGACTAGTGAGGCTGAATATTTCTTCATGTATCTGTCGGCCGCTCTATGTCTTCTTTTGAGAAGTGTCTGTTCATATCTTTTGCCCACTTTGTAACAGGGTTGTTTGTTTTTTTCTTTTCAGCACATTTGAGTTCCTTGTAGATCCTTGATGTTAGGCCTTTGTCAGACATAGAGTTGGCAAATAGAAGTCATTTTTTAAATGCGCAATGGCAGCTCTCTGGTAGGCATCAATGTCCCCTGAAGAAACAGGCTTTGAGCAGCTGAGAAATCCATTCATAAGTGGCAAAGAGAACCAACCTCCTGGCCCCTGCACCACACAGTGTAGACAAAATATTTAGCACCTACACACTTGAGCATAATGTTAAGCCCTTTGTTAGTTGTTGACATGTCACTGATCTGAGTTTAACTTGTCATTGGGGAAAAAAGTTTGCCATTGCTTTAGGGAAAACGATTTTATTTTCTTAGTACTGCCTGCTTCTTTATAAAGCTCTCTCCATCCGCCTTTCCTCACAAATCAGCATCATGGGTCAGGCAGCACCTACCTACCTGCCTACCTGCTTTCCACCTCCCTCCCTCCCTACCCACCAAACCTGGGTGCCTGGCTTCATCTCTAGTCTAAATTCACAGGCTCCAGCGGACCAGCCTCTGTCAGTCCCACCACAGTTGATAAATTGGCCTTTTCGCTGGAGTTACACCAAGAATTTCTCCATCCGTCTCTGCCAGAATGCATGTTTCCAATTATGTGCAACTCCTCGGGAGAAGTTAACTCCTTTCTGAATGGGCTAAATCAAAATGCGGCATTTGGGAATGCACCATCAGCACCGCAGGGCCTCCCTGGATTCCCGCTGAGCCAGCTACAGGATCACAGGCTGCTTGCAGGTTTCCTTTTTAGGTTCAATTTTCTCCCTTTTTTGCGTGTGGGGGACGAACACGAGATTTCTGTGGTGGGGAAACGGTCCCTGTGGCCACTGGGCCTTGGGTGAGTGGCTGGAACAGGAAGGGTGGGTGCCCCCACCTTCACCCTCATACCTTTGCTTCTCCGGGGCAATCTGGAAGGAGGATTCTGGATTGGGGGGTGTACGGAGGTGCGACCCTTAATGTCAAGCCGCCTGGTAAAGAGTGTTTAAATGGGAGACATACCCCTCCCCCTCCCAGCCAGAATCCTGGCCCTTCCCCACCTCTCTGAGGGCCTCAGCCTCCTCCTAGCCTCTGGCTGCCCAAGCATCTCTATTACCTTCCTGTCCTCATCCTCCCTACACACACAGTCACACTGACACTTCCACAAACACCAGTTCAAAAGCAAGAAGCATGGAGTCCATGCTTGCCACCCCTCGCCGTCCCCCAAGCAGATTTCTTCCAGGCAGTGGCCTCATCTCCTTCAGCCTCACTCCGGGTTCTTGTAGGCTGAGGGCCAAAGTGTTGCTGCCAGATTCAAAGCAGAGTTAATCCTAAATCACCCTCCCTTCCACTGATGATTTCCGCTGAGCACATTTTTCATACCATTGCCTAATGGGCTGGAGCCCCATCCCCACCCCCGCTCTCTCCGTCAGCTGCTGAAAGGAGAAACACCCACCCTGTAAATGCTCAGTCGAGGGGGAAAGGACAGGGTGGTGCTCAGGAAAGTCTTCGGCGAGCCTGTGTTTGAAGTTCTTAGAAAGACTTTCAAGACTTCAAGGTGTCTTTGAAAAGGGCATTTAGGGTGGGTGGAACAACCGGTAAGAGAGGATATTCTGTGCAGAGAGGGCGGCGTGAGAAGGGCATTGGGGATGGGGCTGAAACCTCCCAGCCTGATTCTGGAACAGTACAACAGCATGAGCATCTCCTGGCCAGACTGTAGCATGTGAGGGGGGTGAGGTCAAAGGTGAGGCTGCAGAGGAAGGGAGGAATCCGTCTTCAAGGTCCCTGCGTGCAGTGGCAAGGATCTGGGACTTGATCCTATGGACTAAAGGAGTCATTGAGGGATTTTAAGCAGGAGCGTTTTGTGTTTTCCAAGGATTATGATATGGTATGGAGAAATATACCCTTGGAAGCAGAGAGGCTCTTGGGAAACTCATGTAGCAGCAGTGCAGGAAAGAGATGTCAGTCAGAACCCAGGCAGGAGCGGTGTGGATGGAAAGGGATAGAACTGCCAAGAAGAAATATTTAACATGCAGAATGTGCAGGACGTGGTAAGTGACTGTGTCTGAGGTTTGAAGGTGGGCACAGGGCGGCATCCAGGCTTCTGGCTCAGGGGCTGGGCGGTTAATACGCCATTAATTCACTGAGATAGGAGACACCAGAGGAAGAGAAGGCTTGGGAGAGCCCATGAGGAGTTTGGTTGTGGACATGGGGAGTTTGAGGTGTCTGTAGGTTGTGCAAGTGGGGATGTCCAGATGACAATTGGCTTTCCAGGTCTGGGATTCTGAAGAAGGGTCAAGACTGGCTAGTGATCCGTGTGCTGACCCTGAACTCCAGAATTCTAACCCGGCCTTATCTCAGTCCATTTCTTACCCACTGACCCCATTTAACTGGAGTGGTCTGGGGTATCATGTAAGCCACAGGGTCTTTGATGCTCAGAAACCAAACCTCTGTAACTTTCCAACCCTGCCCACTCACCCCACGCCAGCTATCTGCAGTCCATCAGGAGGAAATACTTATTATACTCTCAAGTGTCTCACCAGTGCATGGTGGGATTTTATGCTGCCACATCTAATCTGGGATTGGGATCTAAGTGGTGGTGTTTTGGGGGGACTCTTTATACATTGCACATTACATGATCTGAAGCAGAGAGAAAATTATGTGCAAAGCTAAAGAGACTAGAAAGAGATTAGCACATCGGGAAACTGAAAATAGATATTATAGGAACTGAAGGAGTAGACAGACACAAGATCTTGCAAGTTCTTGCAAATCATTGTAAAGAGTTTGGAGCAGGGATGTGACACAATCACATTTAAACTTTAGGAAGATTATTCTAACTGCAATATTGGGGCATGATTTGTGGGGAGAAGGACAATCCTGGAAGCTAGGAGACCAGGTGGTGGATCAGACAAGGGATAATGATGGTCTGGCCTAAGATGGTAGCTGTAGGGATAGAGAAAAGTGAAGAGAATTGAGAACATTTTAAGACACAGAAATTATAGTATATGAGTAAAGTCCCCTACATACAAATTAGTTCCATTCCAAAAGCGTTTTCATAAGTCCAATTTGTTCGTAAGTCCAACAAAGTCAGTCTAGTTACCCAACTAACACAATTGTCTATACAATACCAGTTACATCACTGCTGCTTTTTACACTTGCTTCCAGATATCCTAGGTTTGAAATAAAGACACTGTACTACTGTACTCTACATAGTACTGTTACAGCAAGGTACATAATAGCACAACCACTTGTAGAGGATGCACACATGTGACAATGCACGCCAGACACTTGAACTAACTTACGTGATTGGACATGCAAATGCACATTCACCTCCTTGAAAGTTTGCAACTTGAAGGTTTGTATGTAAGGGACTTACTGTAGCAAGTGTCCTCACACTCAAGGTCATCACATCACCTGAGATCTCCAGCTTCCCTTACCTGGCAAGATGGGATCCCCCAAGGTTATGAATTAGAACCAGGGTGTTCTGTGGCTCTAAAGTATGGTAAGATAGACATGGACAGGCCCACGCTTGGCTGTAGGATGAACATAGCAGATAGAGATGGTCAGCTAGGTCCCCAAAGGAAGCACAACAAAATGAACCTTTAAAGAATCCACCCTTTGCCACTTATACTTTGAATCTGAAAGTGTGTTTTCTAGGTGTTGTCAGATAAGACAAAATAAATGAAAGACAAGGAGTTTTCCATCCAGTTGAAAAAACAAATGTAAGCATAAATAGTAAATGTAAAATGGTACAATGAGGTTTTCAGAGGATAGGAACTAAAAAGAACAGCCAGAATGGAGAAGAGTGAATCAAAATAGCCACCAATTATTAATCACACGCTATAAGTCAGGCATTTTCTCCTTAAAAATTAGCATAGTAACCTTATAAAGATGGTGCTGTAATGGATGAGGCAACTGAGACCCAGAGATATAATCCCCCAGGTGCATTAGTTACCTATTACAAAATAACAAATTACCCCCAAACACAGTAACTTAAAACAGCAATACACATTTCTTAGATCTCACAGTTTTTGTAAGTCAGGAAGCTGAGAACAGCTTAGCTGGTGCTTCTGGCTCATAGGGTTCTAGTCAAGATGTCATTCAAGAATCTAGTCAGCTGGAAGACTGACTGTGGCTGGAGGGTCCGCATCCAAGATGGCCGGTCCACAGTGGTGCTGGTTGTTGATGGGGGAGCCTCCATTTCCTCTCATATGGACCACGTCCCAAGGCTGCTTGAATATCCTCACAACATGGTGGCTGATTTCCCCCAGAGGAAGCATCCTACGAAAACAAGGCAGAAGTGCCACCTCCTTTAAAGCTAGCCTCAGAGGTCATACACCATCTTACATTGGTCACATAGACCAGACGGAATTCACAGGGGGAGAGACCACCCAAGGGCATAATAGCCACAAGCTGAGGGTCATTGAGGTCCATCTTGGAGATGGACAAACAGACCTGTCATCAGTCAAGATGCAAGCTCAGGTCTGTGGACCAGCCAGTCACGGTGGCTCACGCCTATAATCCCAGCACTTTGGGAGGCCAAGGTGAGAGGATTGCCTGAGCCCACGGATTCAAGACCAGCCTGGGAAACTTGGCAAGCCCTCATCTCTACAATAAATCAAAAAATTAACCAGGCATGGTGGCGCGTGCCTGTAGTTCCAGCTACCTGGAAGACTGAGGTGGGAGGATTGCCTAAGCCCAGCAGGTTGAGGCTGCGGTGACCATGAGCATGCCGCTATACTCCAGCCTGGGTGATAAAGTGAGACAAAAAAGGAAAGAAACAGATTTGTGGACCATATCTACTTTACTTCCGTGGACACAAAAATAGTCTGTGGTCAAATGAGTTTGGGGAACACCAGATTAAACAAAATTACACACTTTACCTCCTCAGAGCCATGCATTGAGATTCTCTAAGCGTAATGTGACCTTAGGACCAGTTTGGGAAGTAGTGTTCTTTCTAAGCTGCTGAGAGCTTTGGACAGACTTGTTTTGAGGTAGAAAGAGAAAAGGGTATGAATGTCTTACAGAGAAGGGTAGGAAGAGACATTAAGAAGAAAATGATAAGACACCAAGCCATAAAGGTAGGGACTATCCCAATCATGCCGGCCAGACTGTAAGGGGGCTGGGTACCATGCTGCTTGTTTTGATTTTACCTTGACTCCAGACAAATTCAAAGATACACTGGCTTTATCCAAATACCTCAAGGGAAAAACCATTTTTAGCGTTCAGTTTACTCCCTTAGAGCAAAATGATGTCTACAGTGTGAAGTCTACACTACACAAGTTGTCATCAGATGCTTTTGTATGTCAATGAGATTCAAGGTAAATAGTTTAGAGTCTAATAACCTTAGAGTTTACCACCTGGCTATACAGTCAAATTACCTACAGATGATGTAAACCATAGTCATACCCGGTCTCCACTCCAAATCAACTAAATCAAAATCCAGAATTTCTAGATATGAGGCTCAGGGGCAAATAGCTTTTAAAATCTTCCCTAGGTCATCCTATTGGGCAGCTAGAACTGAAGACTTTTCTTTCTATTGAGCTTGTTCTAGCATATTCTCTCTTTCTCTTTTTCTTCCCATGTCATGCCCAGCCAAAAAATCCAAGTACCTTAAAACTATTTTATGTTTCCCTTCTCAGGACCTGGCACCGTGCTTGGTATGTGGTTGTTGATCTGAGTTGAAGACATTTCCCAAGGAGCACCATTGTCCCCTGACAGTTCTTGTTTGGTCTAAAAGAGCCCATTCCTACAGACGGTTTGAGACCCTGCAGGGACATAAGGCATGACTGGCCAGAGATTCTTCTCAGAGCTTTTAACATCTGATTGACACGTGGGTAAGTTTTTACACAATATTTATCACTGACTACATGGACCTTAAAATTCAAATTGACTCTCAACAAATCTTTCTGAGATTTTGAGACAAAACTCTTATTCTCAGGTCATCTGAGGTAAGTAGAGACTTGTAAACACCAGAGGCAAGAATCACAAAGATGGCAACACCATCTCAATTATGTAGCACACACATTTTATTATTTTTAAAGCAGGAATAAAAAAATCTCAAAAGATAATGTGAGAAAATCGCTTCTTTTTTTTAATCTGTGGGATAAAAGTAAGTTAAAACTAAGCCCAGGGGAGGGCAAATACTGGTGTGAAAGACAGATTTTAGTCACTAAAAAACAAATTGTGATTGTTTATGGTCTGGGCAGATGAGAAACAAAGTTGGAAAGGAAGCTTTCTGTATATGCTTTTATAATTATCTGTATAAATTTCTATAATTATTGGTTTTTGAACCCTGTGCATATATCACCTATTCCAAAATTACATAAAATAGAAGGCAATCAATTATATTCTACATCAAATGAAAAGAAATGGCATCTTAAGATTAATGAATTAATTACTTCAGTGTATCAGTATTTATTTTGCTTTTCAAAGTTAAAGTAATTGAAAACTAATCTCTTCCACATTGCTGAATGAGTTTGCTGAATCACACATTCTTTGCCTTTTTACTAAGTTTTCTTTTCTCCTTTTTCCCCCCTATCTTCTACCCCAGGCCTCTTTGATGGTTTCCCGGGACTTTGAATGCAGGACTCTAGGAGGGTCTGATGCCCAAGAAATGGGCCAGCGAGCCATGTAATGAGCCAGGAAAAATAGGAAAAAATTCAGAGTCAGATGGAAGAATCTCAGGTTGGGCAAGGAAACATATCGGATTGGAAAATGATCTGGCTGGCATTTTCCTGACCAAATTGGCTTGCCTGTACAGAAAAATTGGGCAGAAAACTCTTTAAGGGAATCAGAGAAGCCCACATGAGTGGAGGGAAAACTCCTTGGAGACATCACCCTCCTGAGCAGAGCATGGACCAGCCTTTCACATGCAGTTGTGGCTGCAATGCCCAGTCATAGTCTGCCTGTTTCTGCCTCTGTCTGTCTCTCTTCTCTCTCTCCCTCTCTCTCTCTCTCTCTCTCTCTCTCTCTCTCTCTCCCCTGCTTCCTGAAACCTCATATTCCCATAGCTGAAAATTAAGCCTTTCCAGAACAAATGGCAGAGAGGAAGCTGCTGACCATGGATGGCACCACAGCACAGCTTACTAGGTTGGTCCCAGTCCTTTCTAGGAGCAGGAGGGAGGGAGCAGAGAAGTTGCAGGAGGCTGTAAGGAAGGCAAGTCAGGGTCCAGAGCTAGGGAAAAGGTGGGCTGTGGCTGTTGCTTCCAGGGACCATCCTAGGAGATGAACTGTTGAACTGAGCGGGCCCACAGCCATCAGGAGATGGGAACAAGGTCACCGCCTCTGTGCATCAGAAGATGTCAATACAGCTGGAAGGGTGTACTTGGAAGCTTGGAATCCGAGTTCATAATGCACATTGATGCACAGAGAAGAGTGGCTCTTACCAGTCAACTCTCTGTGGGCCTTCTCAGCTCTTCTGGGGTGACTTCTTTCCATGCCGAGGGCTCCATAGAGAGATTCTGTGGCAGTAATTGGGGGGCCCAGCTCTGGAGCCAGGTTACCTGGATCAAATCCTGGCACCTCTGCTTGCCAGTCTGTGACTATGTCAGTCGGGGCCCAATGGTCACAAGGGGACAGAAATCCATTCTGGCTAACTCCAGTCCAAAAGAAACGTATTAGGTGAGTGTTGGGTAGTGACTAGGGAAGCAGGCAAGATGGAGCCAGGATGGCCCCTGACACCTGTGTGGCAGGGCTCTGCGGCCATCTTGTCCTGGATCCGCTGCTGGGGTGAGCCACTCCTCCCACTGTTCCCCTTTTGATGCAGCTCCCCTGAGGGTCCCAGGAGAGTTTGCTTATCCTGACTGTGGTCACTTGCACAGTGACCACTCTGGACCAGGGTAAGGCAGACGTTGTGATTAACATTCCTGCCAAAGCTCACACGGTAGGAGAGAGATGATTCCCCAAAAGGGAAAAAAAAGGTGCATGGTGAGAAAGAGGAGACTGAGGCTGAGGGTTACAAACTCCCAAAATGCATTTACTTTAGTAGCAGTGAATAAGCTATTTACCCTGTCTAACCCTCAGTTTCTTCATACATAAAATGGGGATATTATTAGTATTTATTCTAACAGGTTGTCATGAGAAATTAATTCAGTAGGGCAGATGCTTATTGCTTAGCACATAGTTAGTGCTCAATACATCTTAGCAGCTGTTTTTAGTAGCTCCAATTCTTGGTTGGTCCAAGGCTCTGTTCAGAGGTGCCCGCCCTCTTTGTCTGGCTGGGCTGCAGGCTCTGGAGGGGCCGTGTTGCCATGGGGTAACCCGGATCATTGAGACCACCTATGGCACACGGACAGGCTCTGCGGTCACCACTCCTGCCAACTTTTGACCCATCAGGGGCAGGGATCTCTGCTCTCAAGAAAATATTCTCGAGAAAGCCCAGCTCTTTTCCTTGGGATACCCTGAAGGGGCCCCCACAAGTGCCCAGCTAGGCCTTCCATTTGGGCAAAGACACTTCATCCCAGCAATTTGTATTTTAAGTGTATTGATCCTCTCTTGGCAGCAGGAACAGAAAACGTGATTTACAACTGTCAGTCATAATCTATCTCTTCACACATGAGGCTCACCCCTGCCCCTCCACCTGTGACTTCTGCTGTCTCCAGGCAAAGTGAGCAAATCTCTTTAGCTGTTTCTCAAGGGTGTCATTTAACTTCATAATCCATTTAGCAGCTTGGAAAGTCATACATCAAAGGCCTATACATTGACTTGCACTCTGAGCTCTGTATTTTTCTGAAAGAAAATAAGCCCCTGCTCCCAAAGGAAGCAGGGTTTAGTAGGAGGAGAACAATATGTAAAAAAGTTGATAACATTAAAAATAAGTAACAATAACAATCAAAACATTGCAACTACCTTTTGTTGAGTTTTCCCTACACTCTGTGTTCTGTCCTAGGCATTTTAGATGTCTCATTTTAATCTTCCTAGCATGGCTCTCGGTGGATGGAAGGGGACGGAGGGAGGGCCATCAGGAGGTGGCTGCACTGTGAGCCTCACAGAACCAGGGCCGGGCTGCCCCTCTGGCTTCAGTTGCACCCCCAGGCAGCCTTGGGCCAGCCAGTGTGGCCTTCCTTCAGCTGGACCTGGGGCCAGAGCCAATCAATCTTGCAACTCAGGCAGTCCACGCTGGGGCCTCAGCAGAGCCCGTAATTAATCTGGCTGGAAACAGAACTTATTTTTACACCTCTTCACATTAGTCCCCATAGACTAGCCTGAGCTCAAAGTGAGAAAATGTGAATTGATCACAGCTGTGAAACCACGGTAATTAGTGCCGTGTGCTGAACCCTCATTTCTGTGGCTGGAACCCCTGGCTTTCTGGCCAAGGTGATTACTGACACAAATACATATGCTCAGTCTTCTCCCTTAGTGGTGAGGCCTCGGCCACCTACTGCTGACCCCCTGCCCAACGATAGGTCAGCTCAAGGTCTTCAATGGGCTTTGGAGTCATTACATGGAAGGACATTGCTAAAAGCTGCCACAATCACAACCAGAGGCCAAATGTCTGTCAATGGGGCCAGGAGTCATTCATTTCCGAGGACTCACAGCATGGTCCCTGTGAAGTCAGGTCACCTGAGTGCAAATCCCAGCACCAACTTGTTAACTGCATCCAGGGGACAAGCAATTAATCTAAGTTTTGTTTCCTCATCTATAAAATGAATGTAATAGAATAGCACTTCTTTTTTTATTTTTATTTTTTTTTAATATTTTTATTTTAAAATTGTGGAGTACAGTTAAGGGTTAGGTATACAAATATGCATTGTACAGGTACCCTTGTTGATGAGGTGTGCCCCCCTTTCTCCAGACAGATATTGACTATTGTTAATCCCACCTCCCTTCCCCTCCCTGTCCCCACCCCCCATAAGTTTCCCACCACTGTCAATCCTTTTCTTATGGTATTACAGTAGTTGTTCAAGGTCCATTTATGAGTGAGAACATGTGATACTCAGATCTTTGTTTCTGTGAGAGATCCCTCAGTATTATAAAGTCTAATTCCATCCAGTTACTGTGAAATTCATGATTTTGTTCTTTTTTATGGCTGCATAGTATTCCATTGTGTATATGTACCACATTTTTTTAATCCAGTCCTCTTTTGATGGACAGCATGGTTGGTTCCATGATCTTGCTATTGTGAACCACCCAAAATAACGGACTAGCTTTTGTATATTATTTTTGTTTTTCAAACTTGGGCTGATGTTTTTGTAAAGAGTAATGAAAATAAAATACTAGAACAGTGATCACCTGCTCAGAAGCTGCAAGAATGCCAATTTGCTATAAAAAATATTTAAATGCTTATTCTTGATTTGTGTTCTAGCTCTCAGAGACAAACAAGTCATGGCCAGCACCCAACCACAGCTCACACTCTAGAAGCATGGCACCTAAGTAAGGGTAAATAAGTGTTATCTGCTGTGACTGTTATGAGTCCCCTTGTACAGGCATAGAGTGTTGGCCACATTCTTGAGGAACTTCTGGACTTTGTTAAGTCTCATCAAGCAAATGCACTGGGAGAGAGAGAAATAATATTCTAAGTAATATTACTTGTTTATTTATTTTTTACTGGCAGGGCTCTGACTGAAATGTGGTGCTTAAATGTATTGGCATTTCTGTGCACTAGTTGATGATTTTAAAGAAAGTCACATATCTTAATATTTAAGTTCATATAATGCTGAGTGTCCCGGGGTCTCTTCCAGGGAATGATTGAATCCAAGAGAACAGCCCCATTGCTCTGGTCACATGCTCCCTTGAGCACTGGGTTCTCCAGAATACACCTCCATGCTGCAGTCAAAGCTGCCAAAGTTGCTGGGTGGTGGCTCAAGCCTGTAATTCCAGCACTTTGGGAGGCCTAGGTGAGAAGACTGCCTGAGCCCAGGGGTTCGAGACCAGCCTGGGCAACTTGGTGAGACCTCATCTCCTCAATAAATCACAAAAATTAGCAGACGTGTGATGCACGCCTGTAGTTCAGGCTACTTGGAAGGCTGAGGCAGGTGCAAGGATCGCATTAACCCAGCAGGTTGACGCTGGGGTGGCAGTGAGCATGCCACTGCACTCCAGCCTGGGGGACAGAGTGAGATTCCAACTCAAAAAAAAAAAAAAAAAAAGCTGTCAAAGTCAAGCTCCTGGAATCACCACTGAAAGCCCAACAGGCATCTTGGGTGAAAGGGTGAAAAGTCAAAATGAAGTCATCTTAGTCCCAGGGACAGCTATTTTAACACTGCTTAGCTTTGTCATGCTTTCTCAAGCTGATTCCCAAGGGTGTGGTTTCTTGAGAATCACTTCTGACTCCCAGCAAGTTCCTCCTTACTAATCTATCCTAAGTGCTTGTCCTCCAGTCATGAAGGCCAGGACTAACTCAATCTATGGTGGTCAACCTCCCCTGACTACCTAACCACAAGACTGATGTCATCAATACTCAAGAATGCAGCTGCTGAAGACATTTTTACTCTTTTTTACATCCCTCAGCAGATCTTAAATACTCTGACCCTCCATATTGGATGTCACGCTTGCCAGTAGGCATTTGGTCCCTTTCTGTCTGTGGAAAGTGGTTTTCTTTCTACTTATTCTTCATGCAATTCTTTGCCATTCCCACGTCATGGACTCACTGACCTAACATTGGGGTTGAGGCTGGGTCATCAGCTAAAACTTTCTTCTCCTCCTGGAAGCATCCTGGAATCATTTCTTATGACTTTCCTCAGAGCTCAGAAATGAGTTTAAACTCTGACAGAACCGCAGAGTAAGGACCTCTGAAAAGCTGCTCCTCCATGCAGAACAAAGAGAACACTGGCAGAAGTTGCCAAAACCAACGTCTCCAGCACTCTGAAAGTTTAAATTATTTATTTATTTCAAAGATGTGGGGTACGATTCAGAATTGGGAAGATAGATGGTCATTGTACTGGTAAAGTCTGGGCCTGACTTTGGCCCCCACTTCACCTGGTTTGAGATCTCAGGTACCCTTACTGATGAAGTAGCACTCTGGAAATTAATCAAAGCCTTGCCATGGTTATCTGAGAAGTGTTTATTCAAGAAAAAAAGGCAGAACCTCCGCATGACAGTGGGCTTTGTGGCATTCCAACTTGCCCTGTTTCCTTGGTGCCTTGGAAAGGCAAAGCCCCTGCAACCATCATAGTAGTAAAAAGTGGCAACCTTGCAGCCTCTCCAAGGGAGACGGTTTGCAACTCCCCAAAAGTTATATCCCCAGAGAACTGTCACCATTTTACTTATCTGGATGCTCCCTAAACAGGTCCATTCTCAGGGCTTGTCTTTATTTGATCTCATTGAGACCTCTCTCTCTGCAAACAGACCTATGTCTTGGGCATTTGTCAAAAAAAGAAGAAAGAAGAAAGAAAGAAGAAAGAAAGAAAGAAAGAAAGAAAAAGAAAGAAAGAAAGAAAGAAAGAAAGAAAGAAAAAAAAAAGAAGAAGAAGAAGAAGAAGAAGAAGAAGAAGAAGAAGAAGAAGAAGAAGAAGAAGAAGAAATTGTTTATCATTGCAGTTACCTGAGAAACTGATACCCAAACCAGAAAGGACCAACCAGAGGCTGAACACAAAACTCTCAAGAAAAAAATACACACACACACACACACACACACACACACACATATAATTTGTATGACAAAAATAATAGGAAGGAGAGAGAGGGGATAGAGCTATATTGGAACAAACTTATCAAACTATTGAAATTAAGTTGGTATTAATCCAAAATAGATTTTTATTATTTAAGATGCCGGTTTTAATTCTCAGAAAAGTCATTAAGAAAATAACTAAAAAATATAGTAAAAGAAACAAAGGGACTTGAAATAGTAGTCTATAAAATAGCTATTTAATGGAAACAAATAATAAAGAAATAGAGAAACAACAAAGACAGACAAAAAACGAAACAACATATGTAAACTTACCTTATCGGTAAGTGCACAGGAAACATTCTTCAGAATAGGCCATTTGTTAGGCTATAAACCAAGCCTCAATTAATTTATGAGGATTAAAATCATACAGTGTATGTTCTCTGACCACAAAAAAAAATGAAATTGAAAACTAATAGCAGAAAGGAATTGGAAAATTCATAAATATGTGAAAATTAAACAATATTAGACAATAAATGGGTCTAAAAACTCATAAGGCAAATTAGAAAATTCTTTTAGATTAATTTTTAGAAATACACAGAAACTTATGGGATATAGCAAAAGAAGTGCTGAGAGAAAACTCTATAGCAGTAAATGTGTGTATTAAAACAGAAAAAAATATATTGGCTAGGCATGGTAACTCATGCCTGCAATCCCAGCACTTTGAGAGGTGGAGGCAAGAGGGTTGCATGAGCCCAGGGGTTCAAGAACAGCCAGGGAAACTTTGCAAGACCTTGTCTCTACAAAAAATTTGAAAAGTAGCCAGGTGTGGTAGCATATGCCTGTAGTCCCAGCTACTCAGGAGGCTGAGGCACAAAGATTGCCTGAGCTCAGGAGGTTGAGGATGTGGTGGCTGTGAGTGTGCCACTGCATTCCAGCCTGGGTGATAGAATGAGACTCTGACTTTAAAAAAAGAAAAAAGGAAAAATATCAAAATATCTCAAATCAATATCTGACACTTGGATCTTAAAAAATTGAAAATGAAGGCAAGATTAAGCCCAAAACAAGTAGAAGAAAGGGAACAATAAAGATAAGAGAATAAATGAAATGGAGAATAGAAAAACAATAGAGATCATTAATAAAATCAAAAAATGGTGCTTTAAAAAAAATCAATAAAATTGACAAGATTTTACCTAGATTGACTAAGAATAAAAAATAGAAGAGTCAAATTACTAAAATCAGAAATGAAAGTAGAGACAGGCCAGGCACAGTGGCTCACACCTATAATCCCTGCACTTTGAGAGGTTGAGGTGAGAGGATTGCCTGAGCCCACGGGTTCGAGACCAGCCTGGGCAACTTAGCGAGACCTCATCTCTACAACAAATCAAAAAATTAGCCAGGTGTGATGGTGCATGCCTGTAGTTCCAGCTACTTGGAAGGCTGAGGTGGAAGGATCACCTGAGCCTAGCAGGTTGAGGCTGTGGTGACTGTGAGTGTTCCACTACACTCCAGGCTGGGCAACAGAGTGAGACTCTGACTCAAAAAAGAAAAAGAAAAAAAAAAAGTAGAGACATTACTATAGATTCTACATAAATAAAAAGGATTAAAAGGAGTACTATAAACAATTGTGCACCAACACATTGGGTAACCTAGATGAAATAAGTAAATTTCTAGAAATGTAAAATCTATTTAGACTGAATCAAGAAGAAATAGAAAATCTGGATGCATCTATACATAGTAAAGGGATTGAATTAATAATAAAAAATCTCCCAACAAAGAAAAACTCTGGACCATATGGCTTCACCAGTGATTTCTATACAACATTTAAAGAATAATCAACACCAATTCTCTTCAAACCTTTACCAAAAAAAATTGAAGAGGAAGGAACACTTCCTAACTCAGTCTATGAAACCAGCACTGCCCTGAACCAAACCCAGACAAAGATGCGACAAGGAAAGAAAAGTATAGACCAATATATCCCTTATGAATATTGATGTAAAAACTTAAGAAAAATATTAGCAAACCAAATTCAGCTGAATATTAAAAGGACTATACATTATGACCAAGCAGGATTTATTTCTGGAATGCAAGAATGGTTTCAGCATACACAAATTAATCACTGTAACACACCAAATTAACAAATGAAGGGGAAAAAAACCTCAAATGATTGTCTCAAGTGATGTAGCAAGGACATTTGACAAAATCAACATCTCTTCATGTTAAAAAAAAAAAAAAAAAGAAAGAAAACTCTCAAACTAGGTATAGGGAAAACATTTTCATTATAAAGGTCATCTATGAAGAATACAATTAACACCATACTCTGTAGTAAATATTGAAAGCTTTTCCTCCCAAATCAGGAACAAGACATGGATGATTGTTTTCCCCACTCCTATTCAACATTGTATTGGGAGTTCTAGGTGGACCCATTTGGCAATAAAAAGGAATAAAATAAAAAGTATTCAAATAGAAAAGAAAAATAAAATTATTTTGTTCACAGATGACATAATAATATATGTAGAAACCCTAAAAATTAAACACACACAGACACACACACACAAATCTTATAACTAATAAATGAATTCAGCAAAGTAGCAGGATAAAAAAAATCAACACAAAAAATTTGTTGCATTTTTATTCATGAACAATGAATAATATGAAAAGGAAATTAAGAAAACAATTTTGGCCATTGTCTTGTTAAGCACTGGTCAGGGCATGTTTTCTTAGCTTTGGTCTCCCCTCCCCTACCTTGGGGAGGTGAATCTCCTCTCTCTCCCATTTACTTTCCAAATAAACTTTCTTTGAAAACTTAAAAAAAAAAAGAAAACAATTTCATCCACAATGGCACAAAAAAGAATAAAATACTTAGGAATTAACTTAACCAAGGAGATGAAAGTCATATACTGAAAACTATGAAACTGTGCTGAAAGAAATTAAAGAAAGCATAAATAAATGGAAAGATATACTATATTCATGGATTAGACAATTTTATCCAAAAATGGTTAAAATGACAATACTAGCCCAAGCATTCTGTGTAATACCTATCAAAATACCTACAACATTTTTTGTAGAAATGAGATAACCTCATTCTAAAATTTACACAGAACCTCATGGGACCCTGAATAGCCACAACAATCTTGAAAAAGAAGAACTAAGTTAAATGACTCACATTTTCTGATTTCAAATTTTATTACAAAGCTACAATAATCAAAACAATGTAGCACTAGCATAAAGACAGACATATAGATCAAAGGAATATAGTAGAGAGCTCAGAGATAAACCTTCATATATATCATAAAATGATTTTTTAAAATTTATTCATTATAAAGATGTGGGGTACAATTCAGGGTTAGGTATACAAACATTGATCATGTAGGTACCCTTGTTGATGAGGTATGCCCCTCCCTCCCCTAACAGTTTCCCTCAACTGCCAGTCCCAACCCCCCTTCCCCTGACAGTTTTCTGCTACTGCCAATTGCTTTCTTATAGCATTATAATTGTTCAAGGTCACCTTATGAGTGAGAACATATGGAACTCAGTTCTTTGTTTCTGTGATAAATCACTGAGTATGATCGACTCCAAATCCATCCAATTTGCTGCCAAGTCCTTATATTTCTCCTCCTTTATGTCTGCATAATATTCCATTGTGTATATGTACCACATTTTTTATCCAGTCCAGGAAAATTGATTTTCAATAAGATAACTAAGACCACATGATAGGAACAGGAAAGCCTTTTCAACAAGTATACTGAGGGAGAAAAAAGCTGGATATTCATATGCAAAACAATAAAGTTAAGCCTTTACTTAACACTATAATATAAGCATCAACCCAAAATGGGTCAAAGACCTAAAAAAATAAGAGCTAACATTATAGGACTCTTAAGAGAAAATATAGGAGAAATCTTTATGACGTTGCATTTGACAGTGATTTCTTGGATATGACACCAAAAGTACAGGCAACAAAAGAATAGACAAATTGGACTTTATCAAAGCTAAAAACTCCTGTGCATTCAAGGACACTATCAACACAGAAAAAAAGCAATCCAGAGAATGTGAGAAAATTATTTTCAAATTACATCTCTAATAAGAGATTAATATCCAGAATTACATCTCTAATAAGGGATTAATATCCAGAATCTCTGTAACTCAACAATTAAAAAACCAAACAGGCCAGGCTCAGTGGCTCAGCCTTTAATCCCAGCACTTTTGGAGGCCGAGGTGAGTGGATTGCCTGAGCCCACGGATTTGAGACCAGCCTGGGAAACTTGGCAAGACCTTGTCTCTGCAATAAATAAAAAATTAGCTGGGCATGGTAGCATGTGCCTGTAGTTCCAGCTGCTTGGAAGGTTGAGGTGGAGGGATCGCCAGAACCGAGCAGGTTGATGCTGGGGTGGCCATGAGCATGCCACTGCACTCCAGCCTGGACAGCAGCATGAGACTCCAATTCAAGAAAAATAAAATTTTAAAAAACCCAAACAACTTTATTCAAAATGGGCAAAGCCATCAGGGTGCACTAAAGAAAAGGTGGTCTATATACACCATGGAATATTATGCAGGTATAAAGAAGAATTAAATCATGACCTTTGAGAATAGAATTAAAATGGCTGACATGGAGCAGCTAGAGTGAGTTTCTCCTACAGAGTAAACCAAGATAGAGTTTCTTCAACACCCAGAAAGGAACAGGTCCAGTAGCATGCCCCATGAGTCTACAAAGGAGTGCTAATAACCACTTAGAGCAAAGAAGAAGAAAAGAATCCATCAACCTGGGGTGGAACTGGCCAGATTCTTGCCTGCACGACCACGGTCCACCACAGCCTCTGGATGCAGTAGGAAAGGTGAGTAAGAAGAATTCAGGAGTTCTGTGCTTCTGCCATGAACTTGGAGGTCCCCCTGAACCTTCCAGGACTCCAGTTCCCCGTGAAAAACTGCTTTACCCACAACTGTGCTCTGCCATGAAGTGGTGCAGGAAAAAAAGCCTTGAGCAGTGCCAGCCACCAGAAACTTCTCAGGAACTCAACACTTGTAGGCCCTGTGGCTGCTTACTAGCTGGCCTGGGAGGGGATAGCCCAAGGGCAAACTCCCCAGCTGCAGACAATTCCTGGCTGAGTAGACTGTCTGAGAACACCTCAGGCTCTGAGGCCAGGTGCACTTTGGCATTCAGATCAAAGACTGTTTGAGGCCAAGACAGGAGCTAAGTGGGATGCCTTGCCATAGAAACCTCACTCTCATTGTAAACTCCTGGGGACTGCCCTGCACAATAGTGCTACTCTAGTGGCCTGGAACTTTCTCTTAATCTGCCCTGGGGTAGGCAAGAGTGCATACTTACAGGGTACTTCAGTTCCTTTCCCGGGCCACTTCCCTCAAAGGCTCAAAACAGACAGAATTTAGGAAATCCCCAGAGCCCCACCATCAGCCTAGGGCGACTAAGCACTTTCTTGAAGCAAATTGTCAAGGAGAAACCCTGCAGCTACCTTTGCAGCTGGCTTTTTCCCACAAGCACCACCTCCTGGCCAGAGGTCAACGGTAAAGCCTACCTCATCAGATATAATACCTCAGTTTTTGGAAAGGCCTAATCCCAAACCCCAGCTAACACCACTTTCCAAGCCACCCCAGCCACTCAGAATGCCTTATGCCAGTGCAGGTACCCAGCACAGGACTACTACGGATGGCAATTGAGTAACTCACCACACCAAGGCTATATATAACCAAGAGAACCCTACAGTGCCTTATGTCAGCCCCCTGCCAATCTCAGAAAGAAGAAATAGTCTACCTAAATGAGAAGGAACCAGAAAAGTAATTCTGACAATATGAGAAAGCAGAGTTCTCTTCAACACCCCCAAAGGACCACACCAACTCTTCAGCAATGAACCCTAACCAAAATGAAACTGTTGAAATTTCAGACATAGAATCCAAAAGGTTGATTTTAAAATTGATCATTGAACTTTAGGAGAAAACTGACATTAAGTTTTTTTTAAAACTTTAAAAATTTTTTTAAAAAACTATTCAGGACATGAATGAAAAAAATCTCCAAAGAGATAGACAACTTAAGAAAAAAAAAAGCTGAAATTCTGGAAATGAAAGAATCATCTAGAGAAAATACAAATTGCAGAAAATTTTAACAGTAGACTAGAACAAGCAGAAGAATTTTAGAATTTGAAAACAAGGTTTTGAAAACCTCAGTTTCTCAACCAACTCATCTTCGACAAGGCCTCCACCACCTACCACTGGGGAGAGGACAACCTATTCAGTAAATGGTGCTGGGAAAACTGGCTGACCACATGCAGAAGATTGAAACAGGACCCCTATCTATCCCCATGCACAAAGGTTAACTCCAAATGGATCAGAGACCTAAATGTAAAACCTCAAACCATAAGAACCTTAGAAAATGAAGGAAATACCCTCATGGAAATCGGAACTGGCACCCAATTCCTGAACAAAACCTGAAACCCACAGGTCATAAGAGAGAAGATAGACAAGTGGGACCTTATTAAACTGACAAGCTTCTGCAAGGCCAAAGAAACCATCAAGAGAGCAGGGAGACACCTACAGACTGGGAAAAAGTCTTTGCCAACTCTAGGTCTGACAAAGGCTTAACATCCTGGATCTACAAGGAACTAAAACATGCTGAAAAGAAAAAAACAAACAACCCCATTATAAAATGGGCAAAAGATATGAACAGACACTTCACAAAAGAAGACATTCGAGCAGCCAACAAACACATGAAGAAATGTTCAACCTCACTAATCATCAGGGAGATGCAAATCAAAACCACACTGAGATACCACCTAACTCCAGTCAGAATGGCAATTATCAACAACTCAAAAAATAACAGCTGCTGGAGAGGGTGTGGTGAAAAGGGAACACTTCTACACTGTTGGTGGGAGTGTAAACTAGTGCAACCTCTGTGGAAAGCAGTGTGGCGATTCCTAAAAGCTCTAAAAATTGACCTTCCATATGACCCTGCAATCCCCCTACTGGGAATATACCCTGAGAACACAAATCACTCTATAAAAAAGATACCTGCCACGTATGTTTATTGCAGCATTGTTCACAATAGCAAGAACCTGGAAACAACCATGCTGCCCATCAAAAGAGGACTGGATTAAAAAAATGTGGTACATATACATGATGGAATACTACGCAGCCATAAAAAAGAACAAAATCATGAATTTCGCAGCAACCTGGATGGAACTAGAGTCTATAATACTGAGTGACCTCTCACAGAAACAAAGATCTGAGTATCACATGTTCTCACTCATATAATGGACCTTGAACATCCAATGTAATACTATAAGAAAATGACTGACGGTACTGGGAAACTATGGGGGGGGGGATGGGATTAACAGTAGCAAATATCTGTCTGGGGATGGGGAAACACCTCTTATCAACAGGGTGCCTGAATGAAATGTAATTGTACACCTAACCCTTAACTGTACCCCACAAAACCATAATAAAAAATATTGATGAAAAAAAAAAAGAAAACAAGGCTTTGGAATTAACCCAATCAGACAACAATAAAGGAAAAAGAATCAAGACAATGGAACAAAGTCTCCAAGAAATATGGGATTATGTAAAATGTCTATACCGAAGAATCATAGGTGTTCTTGAGAAAGAAGAAAAAGCAACAGGTTTGGAAAACCTATTCGAGGGAATAATGGAGGAAAAGCTCCCTGGCCTTGCCAGAGAGCTAAACATCTAGATGCAAGAAGCCCAAAGAACCCCAGATAATTCATTACAAACAGGTCATCCACAAGGCATGTCATCATCCAGCAGTAAGACAAAAGCATAGAAAATTTACAAACCTAACAGCAGACTTCTCAGAAGAAACCCTACAAGCCAGAAGTGATTGGGGCCTCACCTTCAATTTCCTCAAACAGAAAACGGTCAGCCAAAAATTTTGTGTACTGCAAAACTAAGTTTCATAAATCAAGGAAAAATGAAGTCCTTCACAGATAAGCAAACACTGAGGGAATTTGTCATCACTAGATCGGCTCTATAAGAAATACTCAAAAGAGTCCCAACTACTGAAACCAAAGGTCGACTACATCAGTAGAAAAATGCTGAAAATCATAAAGTTTACAGACTTTATAGAACACCAACACAATAGAGAAAATAAATAAGCCAAGTAACCAGATAACAACTAGGATGATAAATGGAATAGCATATTACACATTATTGTTAACTCAATGTAAACAGTTTCGATGTCTCACTAAAAAGATATAGACTGGCAGAATGTATTAAATAACACAACCCAAATATCTGCTGCTTCAAGAGACCTACTTAACTCACAGAAACTCCTATAGTATGTTTTATGCAAATGAAACCCAATAATGAGCAAGAATAGTCATTCCCATATCGGATAAAATAGACTTTAAATTAACAACAGTAAAAAAAGACAAAGATGTTTATTATGTACTCATAAAGGGATCCAGCCAATGGGAAAACATTACAATTTTAAATATATATGCGCCTAACACCAGAAGCCCCAGCTTTATAAAGCAAATTCTGTTAAACCTAAAAAAAGAGACAGAAAGAAAATAATAATGAGAGACTTCAACATTCCACTGACAGCAGTAGACAGATCATCAAGGCAGCAAACCTTGGAAACACTGGAGTTAAACAGGGCTCCAGAGAAAATGGAACTAACAGACATCTGCAGAACATTCCATCCCAAAACTGCAGAATATACATTTTTCCCATCAGTGCATGGAACATTCTCTAAGATAGATCATATGATAGGCCACAAATTAATCTCAATAAATTGAAAGAAATCGAAATAATAACAAGCACCTTCTCAGACCACAGTGGAATAAAACTAGAAATTAACTCCAAAAAAAACCTCATAAAACCAAACAGAAACATGGAAGTTAAACAATTTGCTCCTGAATGATCCTCAGGTCAATAATGAAATCAAGATGGAGATTTTAAAATTCCTTAAAATGGGGCCATTGCCTGGCTAGACTCTGGTGTGGCCATGTGCTCTTTGAGCTATGGCTGTCACCATGCATCCTGGCTTTGGCCCTCTCCCCCACCTTGAAGAGGTGAATCTTTTCTCTCTCTCTCTCTCTCTCTCTCTCTCTCTCTCTCATTTACTTTTAAATAAACTATATTTTCTAATATAAAAAAAATTCCTTGAAGTTAGTGACAACAATGAAACAAATTTTCGAAACCTCTGGGACACAGCCAAAACTATACTCAGAGGAAAATTTATAGTGCTTAAGGCCTACATTAATAAGACTAAAAGACTGCATATCAACAACCTAACATCATACCTCGAAGAACTAGAAAAACACGAGCAAACCGAACCCAAAGCTAGCAGAAGAAAAGAAATAATGAATATCAGAGAACTAAATGAAACTGAAATAAGAAAAGATACACCAGCGCAACCGTGTCCGAGCCGAGAGGAGCCCCGGACCGTCGCCCCCCTCCGCCGCTTCCCGTCTCCGGCCGCCTGTGTCTTCGGACCTGTTCCAGCACCCAAGTAAAACATGGTGGATTACTATGAAGTTCTAGGCGTGCGGAGACATGCCTCACCCGAGGATATTAAAAAGGCATACCGGAAACTGGCATTGAAGTGGCATCCAGACAAAAATCCTGAAAATAAAGAAGAAGCAGAGAGAAAATTCAAACAAGTAGCTGAGGCATACGAGGTGTTATCAGATGCCAAAAAACGGGACATCTATGACAAATATGGCAAAGAAGGATTAAATGGTGGAGGAGTTGGAAGTCATTTTGACAGTCCGTTTGAATTTGGCTTCACATTCCGTAACCCAGAAGATGTCTTCAGGGAATTTTTTGGTGGAGCGGACCCATTTTCTTTTGACTTCTTCGAAGACCCATTTGAGGACTTCTTTGGGAATCGAAGAGGTCCCCGAGGAAGCAGAAGTCGAGGAACAGGTTCATTTTTCTCTGCCTTCAGTGGATTTCCATCTTTTGGAAGTGGATTTCCTTCTTTTGACACAGGCTTCACATCATTTGGGTCGCTGGGTCATGGGGGCCTCACTTCATTTTCTTCCACTTCATTTGGTGGTAGTGGGATGGGCAACTTCAAATCTGTTTCAACTTCTACTAAAATAGTTAACGGCAGAAAAATCACCACAAAGAGGATTGTCGAGAATGGTCAAGAAAGAGTAGAAGTTGAAGAAAATGGCCAAAGTCCTTAACGATAAATGGTAAGGAGCAGCTGCTACGCTTGGATAACAAGTAATTCAACACACGCATTTAACAGAAATGTTAAACTATAACAAGCACCATTTGAGGATTAACAGGAACATTTTTTTTGAAGATTTCAAATGAACTCAACTTTCAGTATAATTGTACCTAATCTAAAGTATTTATAAACAGCTCATCGGAGCCCCTATTTGTCATAGACTTTTGAGTTTGTCGTTGGGACCACATAATAGGACCATTTTTTTTTGTCTTCAAAATTGTTGTAAATCTCTGTATGCACTTTGCTTTTTTATTAAAGGTACTCCAAGGTGAGCCTTGATTCTTTAGTGGTAGGACAAGATTGTACACTAACACCAGCATGGATCTGCTTTCCATTGTGTCTGAAATGTGAGCCAAGTAGTGTCAGCCTGCTGTGAAGTTAACATTGCCAGGACGAATCTTCTACAGAAATAATTTCAATTTTTTTTTTCAGTATTTACTAGTGAAAGATATTAAGGAATTAATGGTAATACATTTCTGGTTTAATATAAATCTTATAAGGATGTTTTCTAGTCGTGCATGAATGCTGGCAACTTAGTATGTTTTGACAATTGTTTAAATATGTAATGTTAAGCTTAGGTTTAAAAAAGTAAAGCTGGTTAACTGGGTCTTTGTCATTTGCTTAAAAAAAAAAAAAGAAAAGAAATGCGAATGTGTTTGGTGCAAAAAAAAAAAGAAAAGATACAAAGGATCAATGAAACAAAAAGTTGGTCTTTTGAAAAGATAAGCAAAATTGATAGACCACTAGCTAGATTAAGAAACAAAGGAGAAGACTAATTTGCTCAATCAGAAATGAAAAAGGAAACATTACAACTGATACAACAAAAATTCAAAAGATCATCCAAGACTATTATGAACACCTCTATGCAAACTAGACAGTTAAGAGGAAATGAATAAATTATTTGCAACATACAATCAGGAAGAAATAGAAACCCTGAAAAGACCAATAGCAAGGAGCAAGATTGAAACAGTAATTAGAAGTCTCCCCAAAACAAAAAAGTCCAGGACCTGATGGACTCATAGCTGACTTCTACCAGTCCTGCAAAGAAGAGTTGGTGCCAATTTTACTGAAGCAATTCCACAATGTTGAAGTGGCTGATATCTTCCCTAACTCATTCTTCAAGGTCAATATCACACTCTGATACCACAGGCAGGAAAAGACACAACAAAAAAAGAAAACCACAGACCAATATCCCTTATGAACATAGATGCAAAAATCCTCAACAAAATAGTAGTGAACTGAATCAAACAGCACATTAAAAGCAAAAAACAAAACAAAAAAACACCATGACAAGTGGGTTTTATCCCAAGGATGCGAGCATGGTTCAACATACGCAAGTGAATGAGCACAATCCACTACATAAATAGAATTAAAAACAAAAATCATATGATCACTTCAATAGATGCAGAAGAAAGCATTTGATAAAATCCAGTATCCCTTCATGATTTAAAAAAAAAAACCTCAACAAAACAGGGATAGAAGAAACATTCCTCAAAATAATAAAAGTCATATATGACAAACCCACAGCCAATGTCATCCTGAACAGAAAAATTGAACACATTCACCCTCAGAACTGGAACAAGGCAAGGATGCCCACTTTCACCACTACTATTCAACATAAAAACTAGCCAGAGCAATCAGGCAAGAAAAAGAAATAAAAGGTATCCAAATTGGAAAAGAAGAAATCAAACTATCTCTGTATGCTGATTATACAATCTTATACCTAAAGAATCCTAAAGACTCCACAAAACTCCGGGACTTGATAAATAAATTTGGTAAGGTTTCAGGACACAAAATCAACACACACAAATCAGTAGTACTGCTATACACAAATAGCTACTAAGCTGAGAATCAAATCAAAAACTCAATTCCATTTACAATAGTAGGCAAAAAGCTAAAATACCTAGAAATATATTTAACCAAGGAGGTAAAGTTCTATATAAGGAGAACTACAAAACTGATGAAAGAAATTGTAGAGGACACAAACAAATGGAGAAACATCCCATGCTCATGGATGGGAAGAGTCTACATTGTTAACATAAGTATATTACTGTTTCACTCAAAAGGCAGACCTTGAACAATTATTATAATACTATAAGAAAGGAATTGGTAGCCGGGCTCAGTGGCTCAGCCTGTAATCCCACACCTTTGGGAGACTGAGGTGAGTGAATTGCCTGAGCTTGTGGATTCGAGACCTGCCTGGGCAACTTGGCGAGACCTCATCTCTACAATAAATCAAAAAATCAGCTGGGCATGGTAGCGCGTGCCTGTAATTCCAGCTACTCAGAAGGCTGAGGTGGAAGGATCACTGGAGCCCAGCAGGTCAAGGTTGCAGTGGCCGGGAGCAGCCACTGCACTCAGGTCTGGGCGACAGAGTGAGACTCCAACTCAAAAACAAAAAAAAAGAAAGAAAGGAATTGGCAGTAGTGGGAAACTGTCAGGGGATGGGGGTGGGATTGGCAGTTGAAGGAAACTGCTAGGGTAGGGAGGGGCATACCTCATCAACAAGGGTACCTGCATAATCAGTGTTCATATACCTAACCCTGAATTGTACCCCACATATTTATAATTTCTAAAAATGAGCATATTACTCAAAGTAATCTACAGATTCAATGCAATCCCTATCAAACTACTAACGTCATTTTTCACAGAACAAGAAAAAAAAAACCCTAAAATTCATATAGAACAAAAAAAGCCAGAATAACCAAAGCAATCCTAAACAAAAAGGACAAAGCTGGAGGCATCACATGACCTGACTTCAAATTATAATACAAAGCTGTAGTAACCAAAATAGCACAGTACTAATACAAGAGCAGACACATGGACCAATGGAACAAAACAGATAATCCAGAAGTAAACCCAGATATCTACAAACTGATCTTTGGACAAAGCCAACAAAAACACTGGAGAAAGGACACCCTATTCAACAAATGGTGCTGGAAAAATTCGAGAGTTTCATGCAGAAAAATGAAAGTTGATCCCTCCCCATATGCAAAAATTAACTCAAGATGGATTCAAGACGTAAATGTCAGACCTGAAACCATAAAAATCCTGGAAGAAAACCTAGGAAAAATCTTTATGGACATCAGCTTAAGCTAAGAATTCATGGCTAAAACCCCAAAAGCAATGCAACAAAAACAAATTTAACAAGTGGAACTTCATTAAACTAAAAAACTTCTGCACAGCAAAAGAAATAACAGAGCAAACAGGCAACCTATAGAATGGGAGAAGATATTTACAAACTATACATCTGACAAAAGACTAATACTCAGAATCTACAAAGAACTCAAATAAAGCAGCAAGAAAAAAGCAAGTATCCCCATTAAAAAGTGAGCAAACGACATTAGCAGAAATCTCTCAAAATAAGATATACAGATGCCCAACAAATGTGGGGGAAAAATGCTCAACATCGCTTATCAGGGAAATGCAAAACAAAGTCACAGTGAGAAACCATCTTACACCAATCAGAATGACTATTATTTTAAAACCAAAGCAATAGCTACTGGCATGGATGTGGGGGGAAAAAACCACTTATACACTGTGGGTGGGAATATAACTTAGTACAATCTTTGTAGAAAGCAGTATAGAGAATTCTCAGCTACAACTACAAATAGAAGGTCTATCATTTGATCCAGCAATCCCACTACTATGTATCTACCCTAAGGAATAGAGGTTGTTATATAAAAAAGGCATCTGCACCCCATGTTCACCATAGCATAATTCACAATTGCAGAGATGTGTAATTAACTAAATGTCCATCAACCAATCAGTGGATAATGAAAATATGATGTGTATATCTGTATCTATATATAATATATAAAATATGCACATATAGGCATACACACTATGGAATACTATTCAGCTATTAAAAAGAATGAAGTAATGTCTCTAGCAGCAACTTGGATGGAATTGGAGAACATTATCCTAAGCGAACTAACTCAGGAACAGAAAACCACATTTTGTGTGTTCTCACTTACAAGTGGGAGCTTAACTAGGACATGCAAAGACATAGAGAACGGAATAAAGGAATAAAGGACAATGGATACTTAGAAGGGGAAGGGGGGAAGTGGTGGAAGGATTTTAAAAAATCACCTGTTGGGTACAATGTGTATGGGGGGTACTAACTATTTGTATCCCCCAAAGCTATTTATTTGTTTGTTTGTTTGTTTGTTTGTTTTGGGTTGGAGTCTCACTCTGCCGCCCAGGTTGGAGTGCAGTGGCATGCTCACGGCAACCACAGCCTCGACCTGCTGGGCTCAAGCAATCCTTCCACTTCGGCCTTCCAAATAACTGGAAGCCTGTGTGCCACCATGCCTGGCTAATTTTTTTTTTTTTTTTTAATTGTAGAGACAAGGTCTCACCATGTTGCCCAGGCTGTTCCTAAACCTGTGAGCTCAAACAGTCCTCTCGCCTCAGCCTCCCAAAGTACTGGCATTACAGGCATGAACCACCGCACCCGACTCCTCAAAACTATGTAAATTAAAAAAATTAAAATCAAAATTTTTAAAAAGTCCTTTGCAGCAATGTGGAGGCAGTTGGATGCCATTATTCTAAGAGAACTAACACAGAAACAGAACACACGGCCATAAAGATGCCTCAACATCCTAAGGCAAGTCCCAGTTCTTCCCGTTCCTCCAAGCATAGGCCCCGGAATCTTACTCCAAGCCCCTTATTTGAATGATCTTAAGTTTTACGGCTCTTGTAATAGATGAATTCCGCTAATTGGATTGAAAAAAAAAAAAACAAAAACACGCAGAAGCTAAGAGCTTCAGGTCAAACTCCTTAAAGATCTTATCATCACAGTGCAAAATGAGGAAGTCCCGGCCGACCTCAGTCTGTGTGTGGGAGGCTGAACACGCTGATTCTGGAAATTTCACCAAGACTGACAAGAGTAGCCAGGCCAGCAATGTTGCATAGTCATAAAAATCTCGTGCCACAATTTTCCCCCTAATCTGCCCCACTTGTACCAGTCCCAGTCCGGCTCTCAGAGGTCCTGCCCATGATGCTTCCGCTACCCCTGACCATCAGCTTGTCCCCTCCGTCCCTCCTTACCAAACCTGCCAATACATATCTGCTCAAAATCTTTCCATCAGACCCTCCAAGGCAGCGTCATCCTCCCAATTCCCACAGCCCTCGAAGCCTCGGTCAGCCCCACCTTCTCTATGAAGATCTCCCCACACGAACACCCCATGAAGATTTCTGCTAAATCTGAACTCTAATATCTGGCATGGAGGCTATGAAATGATGCCTCACTTGCTGCTTTGGGCCAGGCCACGTGGTTGGTGCTGGGAATGGAGTGATCTGCCTGATTCTGCCTTGTTCTCTGCCTTTACTGCCCTTGTGGTCTAACTGGAGACTCCAGTGGAGGTTTTTATGTTTTGGAAATAAAGCCCCCCTGCCCTTTTTTGCTTCCCCATCAGTTCTCAGCCCAGGACCTTTGTGTTGCTTCAATCGCCAGCTTGGTCCTCACTGGCAATTTCCCATGTTCTTGACTTTCCTGACCTTTTTCATAACATAAAACACCTTTTCATTACCTAGTTCCTTCATGGCCCTGTTAGATGACCGGTTCATTTTATTAATTAGTAATTATAATAAATTGCATTTGCTATTCTTTGATAAAATGCTTTAGCTCAAAGAAATCAGTAATATAAGGTCTGAGGCGGGACCCCAATGGGGGTTGCTATATGAAGTTATAGGAGGTATTTTTTTTTTTTTTGATTTGGAGTCTCACGCTGTTGCCCAGACTGGAGTGTAGTGGCCGCTCCCGGCCACTGCAGCCTTGACTTGCTGGGCTCTGGCAATCCTTCTGCCTCAGCCTTCCAAGTAGCTGGAATTATAGGCGCACGCTACCACGCCCAGCTAATTTTTTGATTTATTGTAGAGATGAGGTCTCACCATGTTACCCAGGCGGGTCTCGAACCCGCGGGCTCAGGCAATCCACTCACCTCAGCCTCCCAAGGCGCGGGATTACAGGCTGAGCCACCGAGCCTGGCTGGAGGGTATTTTAATGTCTTCCTAACCATGCCATTGTTGGAAGGTTAAAATAATAACAGCCATAATCTCTCACTCATATTTTTACTCTATAGTATAAAAATGTTTTCATATGTGTGAAGGCAGTGTGATTCTCGTAATCAGAAGGTTGATTCCATGAGAACAAGAATTTTTATGTTTGGCTCTCTGTTGTATTTCTAGAGTCTAGAACAATGCCTGACACATTTGTACTCTGAATATTTGGTAGGTGCACAAATAAATAGATGATCATGCATTTTATGGACAGAATAATTAGAGTTCAGAAAGATAAAGTGATGAGCTCAGAGTCAAATGACCCATGTAGTTTGAACCCAGTAGAAGCCTGGAAAAAGAACACAAAAATGAAATTTGCTAGCGAATACAGTCTGAGGTATATTTTTAAAAAACTGCTAAATCTCAGAAAAAAATCATATTAAAAACAAAAAGCCTTGTTTTGTAGCTGAGTCCTATTTTTGGAATGTACCATGTGCATGTGAAAATAATTTGAATTTTACAGTTAGTTGTTGAGTATAGTGTTCTAGAAATAATAATTAGGATAAGGTGGTTGATACTGTTGCTCAAATCTTCCATCATTACTGCTTTTTTTTGGTCTACTTCTATCATTTGCTCAGAAAAAAATATTAAAATCTGCAACTTTATGGATTTGTCTGTTTTCTCCAGTTCCATTGTATTTTGCATGTTTTGAAGCTTTGCTATTAAGTGCACATAGTTTTAGTATTTTTGAACCCTGACCCTTTTATCATTATAGAATGTCCCCCTTTAACAGTCATATTCCTTATCTTAAAATCTACTTTTTGGAAATTATTATAGTCACACCAACTTGCATGATAGACCTTTTTAACCACTCTTTTAACCAGTGTCCTTATGTTTAAAGTATATCTTTTATAAACAGGATATGATTGTCTTGCTTTTCAGAAATATCCTGATAATCTGTGCCTTTTAATTAGTGTCTAATTGATTAACATTTGTAGTGGGTTGAATAATGTCCCCCCAGAATTCATATTCTTCCAGAATCTCAGAATGTGACTTTATTTGGAAATAGACTTTTGCAGATGCTAATTAGCTAGGAAGAGGTCATCCTGGATTAGCACAGACCCCAAATCCAATCACTGGCATCTTTGTAAGAAGAGAAAAAGACACCCATAGAGAGAGAGAAGAAGACCGTGAAGACAAGTCAGGGATTGGAGTGAGGCAACTACAAGCCAAGGAATACCAAGAGTTGCTGATGATCACTGGATGCTAAAAGAGAGCATGGAACAGATTATGCCAAGCTTCTAGAAGGAACCAATGAGGACTGACACCTTGATTTTGTACTTCTGGTCACCTGAACTGTGAGAAAATAAATTCTATTGTTTTAAGTCACTTAGTTTCTGGTAATTGATTATGTCCATTCTAGGAAACTAATACATTTATTGCAGTAATTGATATGATTAGGTGTGTGTCTATTGGGATGTTTAATTTTGTGTGTCCACTTGACTGGGTTAAGGGATGCCCAGAGAGCTGGTAAAGTATTGTTTTTAGGTGTGTTTGTGAGGGTGTTTTTAGGTGTGTTTGTGAGGGTGTTTCCAGAAGAGGCTAGTATTTAATTCGGTAGACTGAGTGAAGATAATCCTCACCCATGTGGGCCGGTATCACCCAGTCCATTGAGGGTCCGTGTGAATTGAATAGAAAGAAAGAGGAAGAGAGAATTTGCTTCTCTTCATGAGCGGAGACATCCATTTTTTCTTACCTTAGACATCAGAGCTCCTGGTTCTCGAACCTCCAGGGGTCCTCAGACTTTTAAAAGAGGGGGCCAGTTCACCGTCCCTCAGACCGTTGGAGGGGCGGACTATAGTTTAAAAAAAAAAAAAAAAGGAATTTGTTCACAGTTTTTTTTTTTAAACTATAGTCCACCCCTCCAACGGTCTGAGGGACGGTGAACTAGCCCCCTCTTTTAAAAGTTTGAGGACCTCTGCTTCAGACTCTAAGAGGTACACCAACATTCTTACCTCCTCCCCAACCCCTGTGCTCAGGCCTTGGACAGAGAGTTATATAATCGGCCCCCCTGGTCCTCTGGCCTTCAAACTCAGACTGAATTACACCATTGGATTCCCTGGTTTTCTAACTAGCAGATGATGCATCATAGGACTTCTTGGCCTCCATAATTATGTGAATTCTCATAATATTATATTCTCATAATATATCTCTTCTTATATATCTATATATCCCATTGATTCTTTTTCTCTGGAGAACTCTGATTAATACATCTAACATCTTGCATTCTGTTTCTGTATTTCCCGTTTGTTCTTTCTTTCATCTTTCTCCTTCCCTGTCTTTTAAAATGTTTAATTAACATAGCAACGTTTTTTTAGCATTTTGTGTTTTTCCTCTGTTGGTTTTTTAATCTGTATTTTTTTGTGTGTGTATATTTAAGTGGTTGCACTAGGGATTACAATGTACTTCTTTGACTTATCACAGTCTACCCAGAATTAATACTATACCACTTCACAAATAACGAATATATGTGGCAGTATTATTTCAGTAACTCTTCTCTTAGCTTTTGTGCCCCCAGTTTCTACAGCTTGCTCTCCCCCAAGCCTCCCATTTTCTCCTCATTCTCTTTTCCCATCTCTCCCAATGCCAGATGATCTTATGGTGAGCCAGGTTTAGTCCCATAGGATAGACTTGAGCATATCTGTTAATGCTGGATTTTCCCATGAAGTCACTGAGAATTCACTTAAGAGTTAATTTGTTCAGAGAGAATGATGGGCTCATAACAGCATCACCAGAAAGTGGATCCATGGATCTGGGAAGAAATGGTCCAGCAGGGAGGAGGGGAGGAGACAAGTGACAGAAAAGAGCATCATGAGTAGGTTAGTGGGGGTGAGCTCTGTGAGCTGAGGCTGGGCCAGCTAGACTTGAGGTCATGGCACCTCCTGAGTCTCTCTCAGAAGGGGCTTGGGGTTCATCCTGATCAAGTTGGAAAAATTAAAAAGAGCCACTAGAGGAAATGAAGTGGGGGTTGGGGGGTGGTGAATGACACAACTGTCATTTTAACAAGATCCCTCTGGCTGAGCTGTGAAGAGCCTGGCTTGCAGGACCGCAAGGATAGAAACAGGGAGGCCCACTGAGAAGCGACTACCGTTATCCAGGAAGAGCTGATGGGAAAGATTGATTTCTCTGAACTTCCCAGAAAGCCTGTTTTAAAACCCCGTTTCTCTGAATCAGTAAGTGTATTTAATAAGGGCGCAGTCTCAGACCACGAGATGAAAGGAGAGAGGCCTGCTTGAACCACAGCTGCAGAGCTGCTGTCAGATGTAATCAATTACATTCACCTGAAGAGCTAGGGAAAGTGGCTGGACAGCAGCAGAGATCAGCCACTTAGAAAGACTTATTCCCTCCTCCTGCTGACCGCTCCGGTTGACTTCAGCATGGATGGGGCCAGATATTATGGATTCTGCTGGTTGCCTTGGTAATAGCTCATTTCAGCTTTTCTAAAGATGAGAAAATCCTCTTCCAAGTTAGAGAAGCAATCCTTGAAGTGTTTGGCTAATACGAAACTGTTACAAAGGCACTGGGAAAGCTTTTAATGTGTGTTCGAAGGAAAACCCTGCCCTTTTAAAGGTTTACTGGCTTCTTTTTGGTCAAAACAGGTAACCTCAGGCATTTCCCTTTCAAGAACTCTCTTCCGGGCTTTGCCTCACAGGCAGAAGCTGGAGGCCTCAGGGGAAGGAGTGATTAAGGCTGTCAACCAGCTCCAAGGATTAGGGGACATCATCTGGCAGAAATAGCTCTACCGTTCCTCACTTTCAAGATCCTTCCCCTGATTGGATGTGGTATCTCTTGCCTGTAATCCCAGCACTCTGGAAGACCAAGTCAAGAGGATTGCTGGAGCCCAGGAGTTTGAGACCAGCCTGAGCAACATCGCGAGACCTCATCTGCACAAAAAAAATTTTTTTTAAATTAGCCAGGCATATTGTGGTGTGCCTGTAGTCTCAGCTACTTGGGAGGCTGTGGCAGAAGGATCGCCAGAGCCCAGGTGGTCGAGGGTATAATGAGCTCGTAATCATGCCACTGCACTCCAGCCTGGATGACAGAGATCCTGACTTAAAAAATCAACCAAACCCC